>NW_008705574.1:922704-942517 GCF_000186865.1 Aureococcus anophagefferens
GTCGGCGCCGTCGTCGAGCGCGAGATCTCGCTCGCGGGCAACGCGTCCAAGGTCGCCATCGCGGGCTTCTCCCACGGCGGCGTCGTCGCCATGTACACGGCGCTCACGAAGCTCTCCCAGCCGCTGGGCTGCTGCGTCGCCGTCGGCGGGCCGCCCGTGCTGCCCCAGCTCCTCGGCCGCAAGATCAAGCCCCACCTCCGCGACACGCCCGTCCACTGCCTCGGCGGCGCCGCCGACGCGACCTTCCCGGCGTCGGACTGCAAGCACGTCGTCGACTCCGTCCTCTCCGCGGCGCTCCCCGCGGCGAACTTCAAGGAGATCCCCTACGGCCAGCACGAGGTCGGCGGCCTCGAGATCGGCGCGCTCGCCGACGTCTTCGCCGACAACGTCAAGCTCTAGGCGGCCCAAGACTCCACCGGCGCCGGCGCCGGCGTCGCGGCGGCCGACTCCCCGACTCTCGCCCCCCCCCCCACTCGCGCCGTCCATACCCCTCTTACGAGCGCCTACGCCTCCGCCGCGCCGCGCTCGACGGCCGCGGCCGCGCCCGCGGCGCCGGCGATGACGTGGGGGTTGGTCGGCTCGAGGGCGAGGAGCCGGTCCCAGAGCGCGAGGGCGGCCTCGGCGTCGCCGGCGACGCGCGCCGCGTTCGCCGCCGCCGCGATCGCGTTCGGGTGGTCCGGCCACCGCTCGAGGTACTGGTCGTAGAGGATCCGCGCGACGTGGATACGTTTTCCCACGAACGAGGCGGCCGTCCGCAGGGCGTCGCGCCGCGCCGCGTAGGCGTCGGCCGCCGCGTAGGCGTCGGGGAGCGCGGTCGCGAAGCCGGAGAGTTGGCAGAGGGCCGCGTCCATGGCGGAGGGCCGCGCCTCCCGGCCGCCGAGGCGCCGCGCCGCCTCCTCGGCGAGGCTCCGCGGGTCCGGCCGGCCGGCGTAGCGCTCGCCTGTGTGGAAGAGGCTGGTCCGAACCGTTCGATGACGCTCACATTGAAGTCGGGTTGAAGATTTGATGTCCACGCGGGCGCTCGCAGGCGGGCCCGCAGAACTCGAAGACGGGCTCGGCGCCGGAGTCGACGGGTCGCGAGAGCCGCGTCGTCGAGCCCATCGCCGCGCCGCACGCGTCCGGCGCGTCCGCGCAGGAGAGGCGGTAGACGCGCCCGGGGAACGCGCGGGCCACGGCGCCCCAGAGCTCGCCGAGCGGGCCGCAGGTCCCGGGGAACATGTCGCACCCGCGAGGCAGGACCATGAGGGCCAAGGGTTGGTGCGTCGCGAGCAAGGCGTCGAGCTCACTCTTGTCGCGACACAGCGGCGCGGTCGGGGCGGAGGAGGTTTCCTGGATTATGATCGCCGCAATCGCGAGCAAGCGTTTGAGAGCCATCTTGCCTCAGATTGTGGAGATCTCACGTCATGCCGGGTGCAACCATTCTAAAGTTGGGTGCATGAAAAGTGAAGTACTTCCGTTCACGATGGCCATGCTGCAACCACTCTGGGCTGCGCCTGAATGGACGCCATGCCGACGTCCTACTACTCCTACGCGCGGCGGCGGCACAGCTCCGGCCCCGGCGCCTGCGCCGTCGGCTTTTTTTTCGCGGCGGTCTTCGCCTACCTCTTCTTCGTGGCCTCGTCCATGGCCGCGGGCCCCCTGTCCCTGACGCTGCCCGAAAAGGACAGCTACGAGGTGCGGGACTACGCGACGCGCGCGACCTACAGCGCGCGCGACGGCAGCGTCTTCTACGGCGACGCGCGCGAGCGGCGCGCGCCCGCGGCGCCGTTGCCGGGCGACGCCTACGAGCAGGTCGCGCGGGGCATGCCCGTCGCCCGCGTCGACGTCGCGCTCGCGCGCGGCGACGGGCGAATGCTCCTGGTCCAGCGCGCGCGCGAGCCCGCGCGGGGCCTCTGGTGGTGGCCCGGCGGGCGCCTGCGTTTCGGAGAGACGTTCTTCGAAGCCGCCGAGCGGATCATCCGCGACGAGGTCGGCGCCGAGGCCGAGGCGCGCGCGGTCCTGCTGACGACGAACGCGTTCTTCCCCGAGAGCGCCGGGGGCGGCGCGGCGCAGACGGTCAACGTGCTCGTCCTCGCGGCGCTGACGGACGACGCGCCCGCGGATTCTCTCGAAATCTGCGGCGACCGGCCGGGCCCGTGTCGCGCGCGCGGCGTCCGCTCCGTTCCCGCGCGCGTCGACGCGCGCCCCGCGCAGGCCACGACGGCGCCTTCGGCCGCTACCGGTGGGCGGAGGTCGACGCCGAGCGCGGCGGCGACCCCTACGTCGCCGCGGGCCTCGCAGCCGTGGGGCGCGTTCGCGCCGAGGCGCGGACCGAGGCGCGCGACCCTCCCCTGGAGCCCGGAGCGGCGACGGCCGTCATCTAGAGCTCGTTATCTGGCGTTCGGTCGCGTCTGCCGCCGTCGGAGGTCGGTGGGACGGCGTCGTTCGCGAGTGCTCGTGTCGTTGTCGCGCTGAGAGTGGGGGGAGGGGGGCGCGTGTCATTGTTTCGTGGTGCGGTCGTGGGGCGGTCGTCTTCGGGACCGGGGACCGCGGAGGCTTGGAGTGCGAGAGGAAGGAGAGGAAGACGGTAGGTAGGCGCGGGCGAAAGGAGCGAAGGAGAGGGTCGAACCTAAAAGGCCGGGTAGCCGCCCATGCCCTGGTAGCCCTGCTGCTGCTGCATCTGCTGCTGCTGCATCTGCTGCTGCTGCATCATCTGCTGCTGCATCTGCATCTGCTGCGCGTAGTCGCCCTGCGCGTAGTTCGCGCCTGCGGAGGACGGGATCGGCGCCGCGACGCGAGAAAAAAAAACGACGCGGGCGTCGCGGACTCATCTGCTGCTGGAGGTGGGCCTGCTGGAGCGCGGCCTGCTGCTGCTGCATCTGCTGCTGCTGCATCTGCGCGTAGTCCGCGGGCGGCCCCGCGGCGCCGCCGGCGGCCATCTGGCCCGCCTGGGGCAGCGACCCGCCGCCCATCTTGACCTGGATGAGGTACTGGGCCATCTGGATCTGGTCCGGCGTGCCCGTCACGGTGACGAGGCGCATGGGCATGCCCGGCACCTGTGTGCAAATCAACCAGTGAGCTGGGACGTCGGGGCCGAACTTCAGAATTCTCTAGCTCGGTCAAATCGAAGTCGATTCGGCTGATTTTTGGACGAATCGATTGCTCTCAGCGAGTTCTCGAAGCACGGCGGAAGTGCTCGTGTCGAACCGTTCGATTACGCGCACATTGAAGTCGGGTTGAAGATTCGATTTCCACACAGCCCGGCACGCTCTGCGCGATGTCGACCTTGGCCTGCGACATCTGGCGGATCTGGTTGATCGTCGCGCCCGCGCGGCCGATGACCTACGCGCGCGTGGGACGTCATCGCGAACCGCGCCGCTCCCGCCGCGCGTCGCGCGCGTCGAGTCCGAACGTCGCGCGCATCGACGTCGATTCGAGCTCGAGAAGTTTTGATCGCCCCCGAACCAGCGGGTTGTTTTCGAGCTCGAGAGAAGTGCCCCCCCCCCCCCCCCGAACGTGACGTCCCGCGCGGCCGCGCGGACCGCGCCCATGGACTCGTTGGGGACCTGGAACTGGACGGGCATGGTGCCCGGCGCGAGCGGCGGCGCCATGCCCGGCCCGCCGGGCCCGCCCGGCCCGCCCGGCGGGAACTGGCCCGGGGGCATGCCCGGCACGGCCATGCCGTAGCCCGGCATGCCCATGCCGCCCATCTCCGGCGCGCGCGCCGCGCCGGCCGGCGTCTCCTCGAGCTTGTGGACGATGAGCGTGAACGCGCCCATGACCTGGTCGATGGACCCGGAGACGACGCACTTGCGCACGTCCGGGTCGCCCACCACCACGTCCTCGGGCGCGCCGACCTTGACCGTCGCGCCGGAATCCTGGCGCACGCGGTTGATCGACGCGCCCGCGCGGCCGATGAGCCCCCCGGTCTTGTTCCGGGGCACGAGGACCACGGCCTCCACCACCCCGCCGACGGCGGGCATGGCCACGCCTAAGGCATCCACGACCGCCGGCGAGTTGGCCACGATGTGGCTGAGGACCATCTGGAAGGCCGCGTAGACCGCTCCGAAATCGCCCGAGAACGACACGACGCGCTCCGCGGCGAGGCCCGCGCCGCCCTGGGCCGCGGCGACGTGGGCCGACACGGCCTGGGCCTCGCTCACGTCGACCTGGGCCTTGGACGTCTCGCGGATGTGCTTGATCATCGCGCCGCCCTTGCCGATGACGATGCCGCACTTCGCGTTCGGCAGGAGCACCTTGAACTCGATGGTCCGCCCGGCGAGGGCCTGGAGCGTGTACTGGGCCATGGGCGCCATGGGCGGCGCGGCCATGACGCCCATGCCGGGCCGCGGCATGCCGTCGGGCGACGACGGCGCGAGCGCGCCCGACGCCGCGGCGACGGCCGCGGCCGCCGCGCCCGCGGCGTCGGGCGCGGGGGGCTCGCCTATAGTTAAGGGGGTGGTGTTTCCGGGGGGCGGGGGCGCGCGGGGGACGCGGCGCCGCGTGCCGCCCTCGCTCGCGTCGCCGGGCGCCTCGCCGGCCTCGGAGCCCGCGTCGTCGCCGCCGGCGTCCGGCGCGGGCTCCGCGGGCTCCGGCGCGTCGCCCCCGGCGGGGGGGGCGGCGGCCGCGGACTCCTCGGCGTCCGCCAGCGTGTCCTCCGTCTTCAGATCCTCCGCGCGGGCCTTCTTGGCGGCCGGCGGGCTCCCCGGCGCGTCGAGCGTGTGTTTGACCGCTTTCGGCTCTGCGGGTTCCTCCGCACTCATACAAGGGCGGGAGCAACCGGCGGACCTCCTCCGCGAGTGCCTCGGCTGCCCGACACGCCCCGACCGCTGACGGAAGAGACGGCGCGCAAGACGCGGTACTGAGCGACTGTCGGTCGTCTCGAGGAGATCAGCTCGGGGAGCGAGTCGCTCGTGCGGTGCACTGCAACAATCAATCAAAGGGGCAGCGTGCACGGCACTGCCGCGATGTTCAAATAGCCCACGTTACCCGAAGAACTTGAAGATCAATTTTTCGCCCAGATCGCAGGACAACACACACCGAGCTTTCGCGGCATTCTCATCGACGGCGACTGTCAACTGTCGCAATTGTCGAATCCGCGACACCGCACCTCCCGCAACAACACAAAACCAACAGCAAGCGGCAAGGATGCGCCGCGCGGCGCTCGCCCTCCTGCTCACGGCAGCCCTCGCGAACAAGCAGGGGAAGCGGGGCAGCCCCCGGCGCCCGCTCGCCCAGCGCCGCGCCGCGCCCAAGACGACGCGCCGCGTCGCCGTGCCCCACGACGCGCCCGCGCGCACGCTGTCGGCGGCCAAGGCCGCGCCGGCCCACGAGGCGCGTCGAGCTGCGGCGAGTGCGAGGTCGAGGAGGAAGACGAGGACGAGGGCTGTGTCGATAGCACCTCCTGGTACTCGAAGAAGTCCAAGTACGACTGCGACTACGTCGCGAAGAAGCCGGAGGATCGCTGTTCGCTCAAGGACGACGACAAGGTGAAAGGTAAGGACGCGTGCCCGTCGAGCTGCGGCGAGTGCGAGGAGGACGTCCCCGTCCCCGCGCCGGTCCCCGCGCCGACGGCGGCGCCCGAGGACGAGGACGAGGACGAGGACGAGGACGCGTCCTGCGCCGACTCGACGTCCTGGTACTGGAAGAAGAGCAAGTACGACTGCGACTACGTCGCGAAGAAGCCGGAGGATCGCTGTTCGCTCAAGGACGACTACAAGGTGAAGAGCAAGGACGCCTGTCCTTCGAGCTGCGGCGAGTGCGAGGAGGCGGAGACGTGCGTCGACAGCACGTCGTGGTACTACAAGAAGAGCAAGGAGACGTGCTCCGACTACGTCTCCAAGAAGAGCAAGAATTGCAAAAAAGGACGAGTTCAAGGTCAAAGCCGAGGAGGCCTGCCCGATGACCTGCGGCGCGTGCTAGGCGCGCCGACCCCGCGGCACGCGGCAGACGGCGCGCGGCTCGACGCCGCCGCCCCTCCGCCGACGCCGCCACCGACCGACCCCCCGACCCGACAAGACCCCGACCCCGGCGTGGTAACACATCATGCCGGTGAGAAGCGCGGGGGGGCTCGGGCCGCGCGGCGTTCGCGCGAACGGACCCCGACCCCGTCGGGGTAACACATCATGCCGGCGAGAAGCGCGGGGGGGCTCGGGCCGCGCGGCGTTCGCGCGAACGCCGCGCGGCCGTCATGGGGGCCGCGCGCCGGAAACCGCCTAGTGCTTGCTCTTGCCGGCCTTGATCTGCGCCTCGTGGAGCTCGAGGAACGCGGCCTTCTCGTCGTCGGAGAGCGGCAGCGCCTTGCCGGCCTTGGCCGTGAGGCTCGTGACGAGTTCGTCGACCTCTTCGGGCCCCGGCTGCGGATTTTCCGCGCGGAAGCCGCCCTTGCTGTAGACCTGCGCGCCGTCGACGCGCACGAACATCTTGCCCTTCTGCTCGATCTGCTCGGCGGTGGCCTCCACGGCGAACCCTTCGGATTTGAGGGTCGCGACGCGCGCGAGGACCGTCTCGCCGAACCAGGCGGCCTTGGGCTTGAAGGATCACGTGTGGCAGTACTCGATCTCGATCTTGACCGGCGCGGCGCGACTGAAGAGCGACCCCATGGCACGACGGAGCGTGGCGGACGACGACGACGGAGAGCGCGGGGCAGCCCGACCTAGGTCTTCGGCCTTCAGGCAAGACTTGTGGCTGGGTTGAATAGAATGCCGAGTTTATGTTGCTGTTGAAGTTTTTGAGTTATTGGCTCTGCGCGCAAGACGACCGTGCCGGCTTTCAGATGCAACAAGAATTTTGCAAATCGGTGGCCATGGCGCCGAGATAGAGCTTGCCAAAGGTGCCCATCACCACTGGCGGAGCCCTCTTTGCCATCGATTTTCTCGAAAGCGTATCACGCCATTCGACTCGGGATCTTAAACAACCCAGCCACAAAGTCTTCGTGTCAAGCAAGCGGCGTGCACTAAAATTTTACTAAAAGTGCGGAGGGCTTGCATTTTCTGCCACAGTCGACACCGCGCGCGCGCGAGCAAGGCCAACCCGGCCGCCGCCGCCGGCGCGACGATAGGAGATCGTCGCCTCGACCATGGATCGACGCCTCCGACTCCTCTGGTGCTGCCTCGTCGCGCGCCGCGCCTTCGCAGACGGCGCGCCGGCATGGATCGGCATCAATGCCATCACGCTGGCGACGTCCGACATGGACGCCTCGCGCGCGTTCTACGCGAAGCTCGGCCTGAACTGCACCTACGGCTGCGCCGCGGGCAACTGGTCCACGTTCGGCGGGCCCGAGGGCGCGCTCCACAGCTTCCACGTGAACCTCTTCCCCGCGGCGGGCTTCGCGCCGCGGCGGGGCTGGGGCCGCGTCATTTTGTACGCCGCGGACGTCGACGACGTCTACCGCCGGGCCGTGGCCGAGGGCCTCGCGCCGGAGCACGCGCCGCGGGACGCGGACTGGGGCGAGCGCTACTTCCAGATCCTGGACCCCTCGGGCCACGAGATCGCCGTCGCGCATCCGCTCGGCGCCGAGCAGAGCGTGCCCCATCCCGAGGACGCGTTCAACGCCGCGATGGGCGTCCCGCTGGGCGTGCCCCCGCTGCGAGGCACGCCGGTCTAGGCCGCCTAAGGCCCGCCCTTTTCTCTGGCCGCGAGCTACGTTACGTAGCGGGCCCGGGCCTACGGCCGGTCGACGTCGACGTCGACGAAGCGGGGGCTCCCCGCCGGGCCGAGCGCGACGCAGGCGCAGTCCGCGTCGCCGTCGTCGCCGTCCGCCGTCTCCCCGGAGAGGGCGTCGGCCTTGCCACCGCGCTCCGGCGCCGCGTCCGGCGCGCCGACGGCGCGGCGCAGGAGCGTCGCGAGGTCGCCGCTCTCGCGGCCGTCGAGGTCCGCCGTGTCCGCGCGCGTCGCGCGGGGGCGGTGGCCGAAGCCGAAGGACGACCCCTTGAGGCTCCGCACCAGCGCGGACCCGCGCGCGAGGCGCGCGTACTCCTTGAACCGCTCCTCGTGCGCGACGAGGATCTCGTCCAACACCCCGCGCTCGCGCTTCACGTCGACGACGACGAGGTAGAGGCCGCTGAGCAGCGCGGCGGCGAGCAGGGCGCACATCGTGGCGCCCACGGGCGCGGACCCGCGGTAGTCCTGGGCCACGAGCACGAGGAGCGCGAGCTGCGTCAGCAGCAGGATCCAGCAGAGCAGCTCCGCGAGGCGGTCGTCGTCGTCCTGCGCGAAGGGCTTGAAGGTCACGTACATCTTGAGGGAGACGAGGACGACGACGACGGAGAAGGCGATCTGGAGGCCCGGCTGCCGGGGGAAGAAGAGCATGGTCACGGACGTCGACAGCAGCCGCCGGAGCGCCTCCCACGTCTCCCAGGCGTAGAACTCGGGCTCGTAGGGCCCCCAGAGCACGGCCGTGCGCTTCAGCTCCTCCGACGCGAGCCGCAGCTCGTTCGCCGCGGCGACGCGGGCTTCGCCGCCGTCGCGCCGCCGCCGCGCGCGCGCGCCGTCGCCGAGGACGGGGTCGAGCCCCGCGCGGCTCCGGTAGAGCCTGCGTGGAAATCAAATATTCAACCCGACTTCAATGTGAGCGTATTCGACGGTTTCGACGCGAGGCTTTCTGCTGTGCTTCGAGAACTCGACGAGAGCGATCGATTCGTCCAAAAATCACCCGAATCGACTTCGACTTGGCCGAGCTAGAGAGGTTTGAAGTTTTTGCTGGACAGGGCGTTCCGCTGGTTGATTTCCACACCGGATCGAGCATCGTCGCGTAGAGCAGGGGCACGCCCAGCGGGTAGACGGCGACCATGGCGCACGCGTAGGCCATGTTCGCGGCGTAGGCCGCGCCGCCGCAGCGGATGCTGTAGTCCGCCGCGAGGTACCAGACGCCTCTCGCGCCGTCGGAGACCTCGTCGCAGCGGAAGCACTTGAAGATGGCGAGGGACGTCGGCGGGAAGATGCAGAAGGACGCGAAGAGCGTGAACTGGAAGACGGGCATGAGCGCGATCGTCGCGTCGCGCTCCCGGCCGGCGAGCGCGAGGAGCCGCGACGTCGGGACCCGTTTGTGCGCCTCGAAGAGCGCCGCGTAGGCCACCTGCGTGGATTCCAAACCTTCAACCCGACTTCAATGTGCGTAAAATCGAACGGTTGGGACCAGACTCTTTCGCTGTGCTTCGAGAACTCGACGAGAGCAATCGATTCGTCCAAAAATCAGTGACCGAGCTCGAGCGTTCCGATGTTTGGTGGGGATAACCCAGCTCACTGTTTGATGTCCACACAGGAGCCCACGACGAGCAGCAGCGGCCCCAACGTCATGAAGCGCAGCGACGCGAAGTAGTCGAAGGTGCCCGCCGTGAGGCACGACAGCGGGAGCAGTGCTGGGATGTCCAACCCCAAAACGCGGAAGGGGCCGAGCAGCTCCGTGTACACCCTGGGGTACCTGACGCTCGACAGGATCGCCGGGTACATGGTCAGGATCTGCAGCGCGACGAAGAGGATGCGCCACTTGGACCGCAGCTTGAAGGCCAGGCGCAGCCGGTTCCGCGCGGCGTCGTCCGCGTCGCTCCCCTCGTCGCGCCGCACGACGACGAACGCGAACGCCGCGAGGAAGGCCACGGAGGCCGCCGCGGCGAAGAGCCAGTTCGGCGCCTTGTTCCCCGCGCACGATAAGCACCGGTCCGCCGCCGCCGAGTAGGTGTAGCCGCCGTCGCAGACGTCGCAGACGGGGCCCGTCGATCCCGCCTCGCAGAGGTCGTCGCCCGCGCCCGGCCCCCCCGCGCAGCGGCCGCCGCGGCATTTCTGGGTCTCGTGGGTGTCCATCGTCGCGCGCCAGTAGCCCGACGTGACGGCCACCGTCGCCAGGTTCAGGCCCGGAACGCCGCACTCGAGGCCGCACCCGCACGCCGCGCACGCCGCGTCTTCCGGGGTCCGCGTCGCCGCGCGCGTCGAGGTACCCCGCCTCGCAGAGCCCGCAGGCCACGGCGCCCGGGGGCGACAGGCGGTGGTGCTCGCGGCTGCAGGCGAGGCAGGTCGACTGGTAGGGGTCCGGGTTGTAGTGGCCCGCGGGGCACGCCGCGCAGCCGTCCGCGCCGCCGCAGACGCCGTAGCCGGCCTCGAGGCTCGAGTCGTTGAGCACCGTCGCGTAGGACCCGGCGCCGCAGGCGAGGCAGGCCGGCGCGTCGCTCGTCGCGCTGTAGGTGCCCTGGTCGCAGGTCGCGCACTGGCCCTGGTCGTCGACGCGCTCGCCGGCGACGCACTCGCGCAGGACGCTCACGTCGAGGCGGCCCCCGCCGACGAGGGCGCCGTCGATGGTCGCGGCGACCTTGAAGGCGCCGGACCGGAACGTGGTGACGGCGAAGGACGCGTTCGTCGCGCCTTTCGGCACTGGGAAAACGGCTTGGAAGAACGCGCCGCCGTCGCCCGGCGCGTGGGCGGCGACGGCGAGTTCGAAGCTCGCCGCCGGCGCCTCGCCGAAGGCGTTGGCCAGCTCCACGACGAGCGGGACGTCGAAGCCCGCGGCGAGCTCCGCGGGCGTCGCCTTGGGCCGGCTCCCGTCGGACAGGAAGCGGCACGCCGCGGCGTCGACGGCCGTGCCGTCCGTGGCCCCGACGCCCGGCGCGACGAAGCGCACGTCGGCGACGGGGCGCAGGTCTTCGTCGAAGACGACGACGGCCTCGCCCCGCTGCAGGTTGACCGTCTCCGTCGCCACGACGCGGTCGCGTCGGTCGTCGAACTTCACGGGCCCCGACGCCGCGAAGGCCCAGGTCCCCGCGGCGATGGTCTGCGCCACGGCGCGGCCGTCGGCCGCGTCGCAGGCCTCCGCCGCGGCGCAGGCCGCGGCGCCGGCGACGACGAGGCCCACGGCGTCGTACGCGAGCGCGCCCGCGCGCGACGCGCCGCCGTCGCCCGCGCACGCGAGGGACCCGTCGTCGGCGTCGGCGACGTCCCAGATCGTCCCGTCGTAGAGTTGGGAACTGTTGTAGGCCTCGCAGTCCCAGGCCGTCGCCGCGTCGTCGAAGGACCGGCGGAGCTTCCTCGCGGCGTCGGAGCTCCGGTAGCTCACGGGCGTCGCCACGAGCCAGCCCTCGAAGGTCCGCCCCCCGCCCCGCTTCCAGCCGTCGGGCATGGCACCGTCGATGGCGAGCCAGGCGACGGCGTCGAGCACGCCCGCGGATTCCGCGGCGTCGACGACCGCGGGCGTCGACGCCGCGTCGCCGAGCAGGATCGCGACCTGGGCAGGAAAGAGTGCGAAATTCCCAACTTCTCTCTCGGCCGTTTTCCGCTCGTTTCGGCTGATTTTGGGACGAGCGATCATCCCTCGGAGCGCTCTCGACGCGTGGATGCTTTTTCCGGAACGCGCGCGCGCGGAACACTCACGTTGAAGCGACGTTGAATCACTCTTGTCCCGCCCGGATCGCGACGCGGCACCCGGAGAGCGCGAGCACGTCGAGCGCCAGCGCGACGCTGCTCGGGTCCCCGGCGCCGTCCGTTTCCACGGCGAAGTCGGCGACGACGCGCAGCGTGACGTTCCGCGCGTCGAGCGCGCCCTGGAGGGCCACGGAGCGCGCGAA
Organism: Aureococcus anophagefferens; assembly: GCF_000186865.1. Lineage (NCBI taxonomy): Eukaryota > Pelagophyceae > Pelagomonadales > Pelagomonadaceae > Aureococcus > Aureococcus anophagefferens. The sequence goes on from NW_008705574.1 coordinate 934,236, forward strand.
GCCCGCGTCCGTCCGCGGCGCGACGGCGCCCGCGACGGTCCAGTTCCGCGATGCGACCACGGCCGCGAGGACGTCGATGGCCCGCGTCTCGACGTCGCCGCTCCGGAGGAGCGTGGGCATGTCGCCCTTGGCCGCGAGGGACGCGTCGACGGACGCGATGGCGACCAGCGGCACGCCCGCGGCGCCGAGCGCGACGGCCGCGGGCGCGAGCGCGGCGGACGGCAGGCCGCTCACGACGCCGGCGACGCCCCGCGCGGCCAGCGCCGCCGCGCCGCGCCAGGCGCAGGCCCGCGCGTCGTCGCAGGCGTAGACCTCCGCGCGCACGGTGGCGTTGGCCAGCGCGCCGGCGTCGGCGACGGCGAGCTGGAAGAGGGCGAAGGACTCGACGGCGTCGGGCGCGGCCGACGACAGGGACCCGAGGTAGCCGACGCTCACGTTCAGGCACGCGCAGGGCAGCGCGGCGGCCGCGAACACCACCAGGCACCTCATCACAAGTGGAGTTCCAAAAGGTGGACTTCGTTGTTGAAGTTTCAAGGGATTGCGGGGCCCGCCGGCCGCGGGGAGGGCCCCCGAGGGGGTTGACCGCCGGTATGCCTGGTAGTATGCGCCTACTATGCGGGTTTTATGCGGGTTTTATGCGGGTGGTATGCGGCTGCTATGCTGGTCGTATGCGGGTGGTATGCGGGTGGTATGCGGGTGGTATGCGGGTGGTATGCGGGTGGTATGCGGGTGGTATGCGGGTTTTATGCGGGTCGTATGCGGGTTGTATGCGGCTGCTATGCTGGTGGTATGCGCCTGCTATGCGGCGACCTCCGGCGGCCGTCGCCTGGGGTCGTCGACAGCGGTCGCCGGGCTGCTATGCTGGTGGTATGCGCCTGCTATGCTGGTCTTATGCGCCTGCTATGCGTCTGCTATGCGCCTACTATGCGTCTACTATGCGTCTACTATGCGTCTACTATGCGTCTACTATGCGCCTGCTATGCGTCTACTATGCGCCTGCTATGCGCCTGCTATGCGGGTGGTATGCGGCTGCTATGCGTCCGCTATGCGTCCGCTATGCGTCCGCTATGCGGCTGCTATGCGGCTGCTATGCCGGTGTATGCCCGGCTGGTGTATGCCTGGTGGTCGGCCCCCTCTGGAGGGCCCCGAGGGGATGTCGACCCGTGCAACTCGCCGTCGATAAAAACGCCAGGTCTTAGCCGGCCTCGCTGAAGCCCGCGCCCGTCGGGCGGTCGCGCGTCGTCGGCTTCGGCGGCTTCGGCGGCACTATCGCGCCCTTCTTCGAGTAGTCCACGGCGACCTCGTAGATGGGGTCCGAGTCCGCGTCGGCCTCGAGGACGAGCGCGGACCAGGCGCCGTTGCGCGCCGCGAGGAGCTGGTAGCAGTCCGGCGACAGGCGGCGGAGGCGGAGCGTCTTGCCGAGGGCCGCGTACCGCGCCGCGACGTCGTTGATGGCCTCGAGGGCGCTGTGGTCGAGCACGCGGCTGCCGGAGAAGTCGAGGACGACGTCGGTCGGGTCGTCGGACGGCGCGAAGAGCTCGCGGAAGGCCGTCGACGAGCCGAAGAAGAGGGGCCCGCGGAGCGCGTAGGTCTTGCGGCCGTCGCCGCCGACGGCCGCGTCCGCGCGGATCCGCTTCGACTGCTCCCAGGCGAAGGCCAGCGCCGACACGACGACGCCCGCGCCGACGGCCTGGGCGAGGTCGCGGCACACGGTGACGAGCGACACGAGCGCGACGACGAAGAGGTCGACGCGCGGCACCTTGCCCCAGAGCCGGAGCGACGACCACGCGAACGTCGATTTGACATACGAGGAGCATGACGCCGACGAGGGACGCGACGGGCACGCCCCCGAGGAGCGGCGCCCCGAACACGAGGCCCAGCGCGAGGAAGGCCGCCATGGCCATGCCCGAGAGGCGGGAAGTGCCGCCGGACTGGACGTTGATGAGCGACTGCCCGATCAGCGCGCAGCCGCCCTGGCCGCCCAAGAGCCCCGAGGCCAGGTTCCCCAGCCCCTGGCCGACGCACTCCTGGCGCGTCGACCCGCGCGTGCCGTCGTCCGCGAGGCCGTCGACGAGCTGCATCGTCAGCAGCGATTCGACGATGCCGACGACGGCCATCGTGGCCGCGTAGGGCGCGACGGTGCACAAGAAGCTCCACGGCGCGAGCGCCAAAACCGCGAACGTCGGCGAGAGCGCCGGGAGCACGCCGACCCCGCCGGCGAACGCGGCCGGCCCCGCGAGGTCGACGAGCGTCGTCGCGGGCAAATGGAGGATTCTGGTCGCCAGGGTGACGGCCGCGACGGCGGCGAGCGACGGCGGCACGCGCCGCGTCACCCGCGGCACGACGGTCACGAGCGCCATCGTCGCCGCGGTCAGCCCGGCCATCGTCAGGAACTCGGGCGACCGGAGGCCCAGCGCGAGCGGCGCGCGGAAGTGCGTCAGCTGCGCGCTCAGCATGACCACCGCCAACCCGTTGACGAAGCCCAGCATGACGGGATGGGGCACCATGCGGATGAACTTGCCCGCGCCGACGAGCCCCAGGAACGCTTGCGCGAAACCCGCGAGGACGACGCACCCCGGGAGGTAGCCCGCGCCGTGCTCGCGCACGAGGCCCGCGACGACGACAGCGCAGGCGCCGGACGCGCCGCTCGTCATGCCGCCCCGTCCCCCAAAGGCCGCGGCGACGAAGCCCAACACCGCCGTGGTCTGGAGGCCGACGATCGGCGACACGCCCGCCACGAACGCGAACGCCACGGCCTCGGGGATCATCGCCTGTGTGGGAAACAACCAGTGGAACGCCCTGTCCAGCAAAAACTTCAAACCTCTCTATCTCGGTCAAATCAAAGTCTTTTTGGCTGATTTTTGGACGGATCATTTTCCCTCGGCGAGTTCTTTTCAGACAACAAAAAAAGTATGTCGAACGCGTGCGAACTCACGAATGTTAAAGTCGTCTTGAATATTTTTGTTTCCCTCGGGGATCATCGCGAGCGACACCGCGAAGCCCGACAGCGCGTTCGCCGCGAGGGCGTCGCCGTCGAGCGGCGCCGCGGGCTTCCGCGGGCCCAGCGGCGTGAAGAGCCGCAGGTCCCCGGCGTTGGCCACGAGGTCCTCCGCGCGCGACGCCGGCGGCCCGGCGGCGGCGGCGCGGCGCAGCGCGCGGCGCGGACCCTGCTTGAGCTGAGTGATGGGCGCGCGCAGGGCCGCCGCGGGCGCGAGCACCACGGCGAGCGCGAGCATCGCTCTGGGCTGGGAACCGCGACACATCTGGACCCGTTTGTGCTGAGATTACAGGTACATGCGCAGTCTCGCATGTTCAACCGCTTCAAGATGAAGTCAATGTGAACCAATGTTACCGCACGCGTCAGAGCTGTTGTTGCTACTTGCTCGCTCGCTTCATCGCCGCTATCTCGGGCGGAAGGACGTGCGTTGCGACGGCCGGGCAGCCGTCGGGGTATCTGGCGCAGTAGTTGCAGCGCACGGCGGCGCCGCAGCCCTTGTAGACGGTCTCCTCGACGAAATCGCCGCCTTTCGTCCCGGGGGGCAGCCGCCAGCCGTCCTGGCCGTACGAGTAGCAGGGGCCCGAGTCGCCCGAGATGTCCCCGAAGATGCCTCGGAGCTCGCCGAAGATGGGATCGTCGGCGGAGTCGCCGTCGCGCGTCCGCCGCTCGGGCGCGAACGGCAGCGAGCGGAACATGGCCTGGTACGCGGCGGGCTTGTCGTCGCGGATGTCGAGGGCCGAGAAGGCCAAAGCGAAGTCCTCCGAGCGCCGCGAGCTCTCGTACGCGCGAGGCACCCGCGGGACGAAGACCAGGTGCTCCCGCCCCGGGGCCGGGACTTCCGACACGCCCCAGGGCCGTCCCGCCTTGCGCACGCGCACGCGGCAGAGCGACGCGCGGTAGCGCCACATCTCCTTCGTCCCGCACGCCTGGCAGTGGGTCCGCGCGAGCGCGGACGCGCGGTCCTCGAGGACCTTCGAATGGGCGTAGTCCTCCGGGCGCGGCCGGTAGCGGTGCCTGCGCGTCACGAAGGTCCGGCACCGCGCCAGCAGGTGGAGATCGAAGTCCTTCGGCTCGAACCCGTCGCCGCAGGGCTGGACGATGCGGGGGAAATTGTCCCCGTCCATCTCCTCGTGCTGCCAGGGAGGCACCGCGACGCCGTACGCGCAGCGGCGCGCCGGCCGCGCGAGCCGGCGCCCGGCCCGGCACGTCGCGGCCAGCCGGGCGAACGCCGCGGGTCCCAGGACGAGGAACACGGCCTCTGCGACGTCCTCGCCGAGCGCGTCGAGCCTCCCGAGCGCGTCGGCCGCGCCGGTCGCCGGCGCCGCGGGCGCGCGGCGCACCTCGCAGATGGACTTGTGGTGTTTCCACCACGCGACCTGGCAGTCCTTACCACACAAAAGGACGCGATCGTCGCAGCGCGGGCAGGTCGCGTAGGCAGGCTTCGCCGGCCAGAAGCCGCAGCCTTCGCACCGGTTGCCGTTGTGCTTCACCCGCACCATCGGTCGTCGAACCGGACCGTCGCCGCGTTCGCGAAGGCGCCGCGCGGGTGTCAGATCAAGTTCGCCCGGGCTGCCATTTGAGATCTCTTTTCTATATTGGGTTAACTTTGTAATCAACATCTGTTCAACTTTTTGCACGGTGCATCATTATTATTATTATTGGTGATTTAGCGTCGGAGGAGCCGCATGCCCAAGAGCACACACGGCCTGTAGGCCTCGGACATGACACAATGGTTACCGCCGCAGCGAGCTGTTGCACGGCGGGAAGACGACGGGCGCGCGCGCGTGGAGCATGGCCCGGAGGCACGGGTCGCCGGCGAGGGCCGCGCTGAGGTCGTCGAAGTTCGGCAGGACGGTGCGGAGGTCGTCCGCGCCGCGCTTGACGCTCGCGGTCGTGAAGTTCGTCGTCCGCTTCGGCAGGCCGAGGAAGCGGCGCACGGCGTTCATCTCGCGCGCCGCGTCGCGCTGGACGGCCTCGTAGAAGACCGTTTTGGACGACGGCAGCGTCGCGGCGAGCGCGGCGAGCGCCGCGTTGCGCGCGACGCCGCTCCGGCACTCGCGGAGGAACCGTGACGCGGCGGGCGAGGCGCGGGCGAGGCGCCGGTGCGCGACGAGCGCCCCCTTGCGGCCGTGGGTCGCGAAGACCATCTTGACGACGTTCGTCCGGAGCCAGACGACGACCTTCGGCGCCGCGGCCGCGAGCACGGCCGCGAACCAGTCCGGCGGCGCCGTCCGCCGCCGCCGCGCGAGCGGCGCGACGCCGAGGCCGACGGCCGCGAGGTCGCAGCCGCGCCGCCGCACGTGGCACCGCTCCGCGCGCCTCGACTGCGCGCGCCACTGGATGGGCTTCGGCCGCGCGGAGCTCTGGAACTGGCCCGCGGGCGCCGCCAGCGCGGCGTCGAGGTATTTGGCGACGTCGTCGCGCGACGCGCCGGCGAGGGCCTTGGCGGACAGGGCCTCGTCCATGAAGAAGGTGAGGTGCAGCTCCTGGAGCAAGGCGCTGAACCAGGTGCTGCCGCTGTGGCCGCGCTTGAGCACGACGAAGCGCACCGGCGCGGCGGCGGCGGCGGCGGCGAGGAGGACCAGCCGCATCGGGAAGAAGAAAACCGGCCGCATCGTTCACCGCCATCGAGGCAGCCCGACGAGAGCGCGAGGCATCATAGCACGAGCGGCGCTCCAAAGCTGAAGTCGGCGGCGAGGAGGACCAGCCGCATCGGTCATCGAGGCAGCCCGACGAGAGGCATCATAGCTCGGGCTGATCGGGCTGGGCAAGCTGAAGCCGTCGCTGAAGCGCTTGCCACAGGCATGGAGGCGTGATCCGCGTCGCGTTGCGAAACATGTTCCGTCCCATGGGTCGCTACAAGAGCTCGGGCATGCGCCTGAAGCGCAGGGGCGAGAGCCGCTTCGACATGGAGTGGCGCTACGCCGTCGGCTGGCTCTACCCCGAGGCCAGGCTCGAGGAGAAATTCAGCATATCGCCGCGGGAGGCGTCGGGCCGGCCCCTGCCCTGGTGGCGCGTCATCGGCCCGGAGACGCGCTGCCCGCTGAAGTGGCGCCGCGACCTCCGCCGGGCCAGCTGCTACGCGCTGTCGAGCGCGACGTTCGCGGCCGTCGGCGTCGCGGGCCTGTTCTTCTTCGGCGCGTCCCGGCGCGACGCCGCGCTGCTGACCGCCGTCGCCGTGACGTCGCTGCAGGCCGACGTGACCTACCTCGGCGTCGACCACGGCTGGCGCACCGCCGACACGCTGCTGGCCGTCGCGCTCATCGTCCGCTACGTCGGCCTCGCCGCCGCGCGCGCGCGGGCGGGCGTCTTCGCGCACGCCGCCGCCGTGCCGCCGCTCGTCGCCGCGCTCCGCTGCTTCGCCCTGTCCCAGCGGTCGACGACGTTCCGGGAGCGCGCGCGGCACCACACGCGGTGGCACCTCCTGCTGCAGCTCGCGCTCCTCGTCGTCCTCGCGGCGGAGGACGCGCACCGGAACGCCCCTCCCGCCGACGCTGGGTTCTAACGCTGGGTCCGTGTCTTAGTCGGGACGGGGGCGCCGCGGGGAATCACCGAAGACTCACCCTTCGAACGGGCCGGGGTGCGGGGGGCGCGCGCGCGCGCCGGGGAATCACCGAAGACTCACCCGGCGTCTGCGCCGCGGCCGGGCCGCGGGCGCGCGCTTAGAAGCACTTGCGGTGGACGATGGCCGGGCCGGACTCGTCGTACTCGGCCTTGGAGATCCACATGCTCTGGAACGTGGAGAGGGACGAGAGGATGGAGCCGCCGATCCAGACGGAGTACTTGCGCTCCGGGGGCGCGATGACCTTGATCTTCATCGTCGACGGCGCGAGGGCCGTGAGCTCCTTGGTCATGCGCTCGCCGACGCCCGGGAACATGGTCGTGCCGCCGGAGAGGACGATGTTGCAGTAGAGGTCCTTGCGGATGTCGACGTCGCACTTCATGATGGTCTGGAACCTGGGCAGGAAAAGGGTGATTCAACGTCGCTTCAACGTGAGTGTTCCGCGCGCGCGCGTTTCGGAAACAGCACCCACGCTTCGAGACCGTTCCGAGAGATGATCGCTCGTCCAAAAATCAGCCAAAACGAGTGGAAAACGGCCGAGATCGGAGCCTTTGAAGTTGGGAATCTCGCTCTCTTGTGCTGCCCTGTGACTGGAACGTGCAGTCGTGGATGCCGGACGCCTCCTTGCCGATGAACGAGGGCTGGAAGAGCACCTCGGGGCAGCGGAAGCGCTCGTTGCCGATGACGATGACGTTGCCGTCGGGCAGCTCGTAGGACTTCTCGAGGGCCGACGACTCGGCGGCCGTCTTCATCTCCTGGTCGAAGTCGAGCGCGATGTACGTGAGCTTCTCCTTGATGTCGCGGACGATCTCGCGCTCGGCCGTCGTCGTGAACGAGTAGCCGCGCTCCGTGAGGATCTTCATCATGTAGTCCGTGAGGTCGCGGCCCGCGAGGTCGAGGCGCACGATCGCGTGGGGGAGCGCGTAGCCCTCGTAGATGGGCACCGTGTGCGAGACGCCGTCGCCGGAGTCGAGCACGCAGCCCGTCGTGCGGCCGGACGCGTAGAGCGAGAGCACGGCCTGGATGTTGACGTACATGGCCGGGACGTTGAAGGTCTCGAACATGATCTGGGTCATGCGCTCGCGGTTCGCCTTGGGGTTGAGCGGCGCCTCCGTGAGGAGCACGGGGTGCTCCTCGGGCGCGACGCGGAGCTCGTTGTAGAAGGTGTGGTGCCAGATCTTCTCCATGTCGTCCCAGTTCGTCACGATGCCGTGCTCGATGGGGTACTTGAGCGTGAGGACGCCGCGCTTGGACTGGGCCTCGTCGCCGACGTAGGCGTCCTTCTGGTCCATGCCGACCATGATCCCGGGGTGCTTGGGGCGGCCGACGATGGACGGGAAGACGGCGCGCGGGGCGTCGTCGCCGGCGAAGCCGGCCTTGCACATGCCCGAGCCGTTGTCGACCACGAGCGCCTGGACATCCTCATCGTCGGCGGACATTTTTTTGCCTACGCGTCGAGACTTTTTGATTTGGGGGATCGCGAGTTGTTTCGGGGCGGTGATTGGAAGGGATACGAGGGGGGGGGGCGTGACGGCGCCAGCGCCGGGCGCCGGGCTTCAGTTTGGATATTTGGCGCTCAGAGTTTCTTCGCGCCCCGGGGGCGCGAATCGACGGGATTTTTTGAGGGGGAAGTGGTCGGGGGGCGTCGACGAGGGCGGTGGGGGATCGAGGGGGTTGTGGAGGTGTGGGGCGTCGCGCGCGGGGCGTGAACGCACGGTTTTT
>NW_008705574.1:942567-965899 GCF_000186865.1 Aureococcus anophagefferens
GGCGCGGCGCGCGCGCACCGGGGCACGTGCTTCGAGGGCGGCGCGTCGTCGACGAGGAGCGCGTCGAGCGCGGCGCCCGCGGCGCTCACGCGGCGCGCGTCGGACTGGATCTTGCTGCGCATGCGCTCGGCGGAGTTCTGCCGGGGCCCGTCGGCCTTGGGCGCCGCGGCCTTGGGCGCGCGCAGGCGCTCGGCGGAGTTCTGCCGGGGCCCGTCGGCCTTGGGCGCCGCGGCCCTCGGCGCGGCGGCCTTCCGCGGCGGCGCGCGGCGCGCGACGGTCGCCGGGACCTGCTGCGGCGCGGCGCGCGCGGGCCGCGCCCGGGCGCCGGCCGCCGGCCGCGGCTCGGGCTTGCGGCGCGCGTCCTTGGCCTCGCGCGGCGCGGCCGCCGGCGCCTTGGCCGCCGGCGCCTTGGCCGCCGGCGCCTTGGCCTCGGCGCGCGCGTCGGGCGCGGACGACGCCTCCTTCGAGGCCGGGCGGCTGTCGTGCGTCGTCGGGCTCTCGACCGCGGCCCGGAGCGGCGAGACCGGCTCGACCGCGACCGGAGGCGCCGCGTCGAGGGCGAAGAAGCCCGAGGCCTCGGACTGCTTCGAGCCCGCGCCCTCGTCGTCGGCGAAGCCAAAGGCCTCGGACCGCTCGGTCTTCGGGGCGGTCTTCGGGCAGCTCCGGTCGAGCGCCGCGACCGGAGGCGCGGCGTCGAGGGCGAAGAAGCCCGAGGCCTCGGACTGCTTCGAGCCCGCGCCCTCGTCGTCGGCGAAGCCAAAGGCCTCGGACCGCTCGGTCTTCGGGGCGGTCTTCGGGCAGCTTCGGTCGTCGTCCGCGAAGCCGAAGGCCTCGGATCGCTGCGACTTGTCGTCGGCGAAGCCGAAGGCCTCGGATCGCTGCGACTCGGGGCACGGCCGCGACTTGTCGTCCGCGAAGCCGAAGGCCTCCGACCGTCGCGACGCGTCGTCGGCGAAGCCGAAGGCCTCGGATCGCTGCGACTTGTCGTCGGCGAAGCCGAAGGCCTCCGACCGTTGCGACGCGTCGTCGCCGAAGCCGAAGGCCTCGGACCGCGCGGACTTCGGGCCCCGCGCCGCGGAGCGCGCGGCGTCGACGGCGGCGGGCTCGGCGCCCTCGATGAGCTCGTCGCAGACGTCGGCGCGCGGCGACGGCAGGACGAGCTCGTCGCAGGGCGACGGCAGGATGAGCTCGTCGCAGACGGCGGCGCGCGGCGACGGCGCGGGCACGTTCGCGGCGAGCTCCTCGACGACGCCGCCCTCCGGGAGCTCGAGGGGAAGCTCGAGGGCGGCCGGGAAGAACTCGTCGTCGTCGCCGAGGACGCCCGTGCGCGCGAGGCTCGACGGCGGCGCCGTCGCCGGCGCCGCGTCGCACACGGACGGCGCGTCGACGACGAGCGCCGGCGGCGCGGGCTCGGGCTCGGGCGCCGGCGCCGGCGCCGGCGGCTCCGGCGCGGGCAGAGCGGCGCCCGCCTCCTTGCTCCGCTCGTCGTCGAGCGTCTCGTCGTCGGCGCTCTGGCCGTAGGTCGAGTGGAAGAGCACCTGCTCGGCGATGATGGCCGAGTAGCTGCCGTGGGCCCGCTCCAGGGCCTCGTCGGCGTCGTCGGCGGCGAGGCGCGCCGTCCGCAGGCGCGCGAAGAGCGCGCTCTCGCCGCTCCCGTAGGCCTGCGTCGCGAAGGACGCCATGGAGCCGGCGCCGCGGCCGCCGGAAAAGCTGCGCGGACCAACGGCAGACGACGGCGCGAGCGGGGCAGCCCGTCAACGCGCTGGTAAGCAAGGGGAAACACCCGGAAAACTTTACCTCGCTCCCTGCTTGTGGCAATCTGCGCCGCCGACGCCCGCGACGCGACACGACCAACGCCCACGGGCCAGAAGAGCGTCGCCCGCCGGGTGGGCGGCGTCGAAGGCACGCGGGGCAGCAAAAAAACGATCCACGACGAGAGAGACGAGCCGCTCCTCTCAACCATGGCGCTGCGAACCATCCTCCTCGCTTTGGTGGCCGCCGCGTCGGCCGCCGGCGACATCTTCGCCGCCGTGAAGCGCGACTCCATGGAGGACATCAAGGCCGCCCTCGCGGCGGACCCGAGTGCGCTCGACCGCACGGGCCCCGGCGGCCAGAGCCCGCTCATGCACGCCGTGCTCATGGGCAAGGGCGCCGCGGCGAAGTATCTGCTGAAGCGCGGCGCGGACGTTTCGGTGGCCGAGAAGGACGGCTACACGCCGATGCACGGCGCGGGCTTCCAGGGCCGCGCGGCCATCGCCGAGGCCCTCTTCGAGGCCGGCGTGCCCCTCGACGCGGCCCACGCCGACGGCCACCCGCCCATCACGCGCGCGTGCTGGGGCCGCGAGCAGCGGCACGCGGACACGGTCGCGACGATGCTCCGGCTCGGCGCGGCGCTGGCGAGCGCCGACGCGTGCCCCACGGGGAACCCCGCGACGAAGGCGGTCCTCGCGGCCCACTTCGGCGCGGAGCTGTAACCTTTCTTTTCGGCGCGGTCCCTGGCGTCCGCGGCCGTGTGTCCATCGCCCCGCGGGTGTGCGCGCGTGTCCAGTGGGTGTAACGCGCGGTGTAGACCTCGCGCGGAGCGTGGGGCTCGACCCGCATTGGATGCGGGCCCGGGGCGCGGGCGCGGGGGGCGCCCCCCGGCGACGGGGGGGCGGCGCGGGCGCGCGGCGCCAAAGAGCTTGCGGCGGCCGTGGAGGCGGCGCTAGGGCCGGCCGCCGGCGACGCCGGCGACCATGAGGCGGGCGATGTCGCGCTGCTCGTCCGTGTGCGCGTCCGTCGGCGGCGGCGTGACGTCGGCCTCGTCGTCGTCCTCGTCGGACGACGGCTCGATGGTGTCCGCGGCGACGACGCGGGGCGGGCGCGGGTGGTCGTCGGCCTCGTCGCTCGAGTAGCCCTCGTGGGGCGCCGTGCGCTTGGCCCGCGCGAACTGGTCCCGGGGGCTCAGCGCCGCGGGCGAGGCGCCGCGGCGGCCCGCGGGGCGCGGCGCGCGGCCGTCGGGCGCGCCGGGGGGCCCGTCGGCCCCCGCGCGCTGCCAGCGCTGGCGCGGCGCGTTGGGCGCCCGCGCGGGGACGAAGACCGCGCGCTCGCGGCCGTCGAACCACGACCGGCACGCGTCGCGGTACGCGTCGCGCGTCGTGTGGCTCTTCTTGGACACGCCCATGGACTTGGCGTACTCGCAGGCCTCGTTCCAGTCGAGGCTGTCCACGCCCTCGCGCGTCAGGGGCACGCGGCGCTCGATGCGCTCGCGCGCGCGGTCTCGCGACGGCCGGTGCCGCTTCTTCTTCGAGGGCTCGCCGCCGCCGCGCTCCTCCTCGGCGCCGTCGGTCCGGTAGCGCTTCGCGCCGCGGTCGAAGGCGCCGGCCTCGCCCGCGGCGTAGGCCCCGGGGCCCGGGAAGCCCGCCGCGTCCGCCGCCTCGCCGCGGCCGTCGCCGTCGCCGCCGCCGTCGCCGGGCTCGAGGCCGTGGCGCGCGCGGTAGAGCGCGGCGACGTCGCCCGTCCCCCCGTCGGCGTCCTGGAGGCCCTGGATCGTCGCGTGGCACGCCGACACGTCCCCGGCGTGGGACTTGAGGATCGACTTGAGCTCGACGTCCGTGAACCCCGCGTAGAGGCTGTGGCGCTCGCGCATGAGCTCGAGCAGGATCTTCTGGACGCGCTGGTTCATGGCCATGTTCGACGCCATGTTGCGGCGATTCCGCCGCCGAGGCGCGCCGCCCAAAGACCAGGCGCCGCGCCGCTGAACTGTGGCAACACTCGCGGCAAGAGCGATTCCAGACTGCGTGTCGGGCCCGGTATCGTCGTGTTATCGGATGATTCTGATTGACCTTTCCTTGCCCCCGGCGCGCGCCGCGCGCCGATGGGCGGGCCGTGCTGGGAGGCAGTGGTGAGTGGGGTTCGACGCGGTGCGGCGGCGCGGGCGGGGCGGCGGGGGCAGCCCCGGGTGCGTTTTTCGGGCGGGCTGCCCCGGTTTTCGGGTGCGGCGTTTTCATTTTCGGGTGGTCCGAATTTTGACCCCGACCGCAACCAACCTTGAAACCCTGGCCGAAAATGAATAAGACCGGCAAACGGTCCGTGACAAGCTGGTGTTTTCGGCTCTTCAACGTCTACTTTGTTGATGTTGATGCGCCAGCGCAGCCCACAATCATGACATTGTACAATAAATTATTGTGAACTCTGAGATGGAGTCCACCAAGAAGAGGTCGTCGAAGAAGGCCGCCCTGGACATGGATGCGCGGAACAAGGCCCGCATGTCGTCGAAGAAGGAGGGCGGGATCCTGAAGCGCGCGCGCTGGGGCGCGACGCACCGCATCCACGACCACTTCGTCGACGGCTTCCCGCTGCTTTCGGATCGCTTCGTGCGCGAGCGCGAGGCGGCGGAGCGGCGCTACGAGTACAACCTGGGCTCGCGCCACTTCGCGAGCAAGGCGGACGGCGAGGCGGGCATCGGCGCGCTCAAGGCCCTGTTCCGGCGCCTCGACCGCGCGATCGGCCTCGGCGACGCCGCGGTCGTCCAGGCGCTGCGCGTCGACTTCGCGGCGGAGCTGGCGCTGTGGAAATGGCGCAAGGGCGCGCGCGTCGAGTTCAAGCGGCGGCGCCTCGCCAAGGAGACGGAGGGCGGCGACGCCGCCGCCGCGGAGAAGAGCACTGACTAAAAAGTGGGTCAAATTACAGCTCGGCCTCCGTGAGGAGCTTGAGGCGGTACTGCGTGTTCGTCGCGAAGGCGGGGTTCGCCACCATGGGCGGCGCCCAGTCGCCGTCCTCGGCGTCGTCCCAGCCCGCGGGCTTTTTCGCGCCCTTCGCGGGGACGAGCGCCGGCACGCCCGCCGGGACCCACCTGGGGTTCGCCTCGATGGAGTAGGCGACGAAGGGGCCCTCGGGCACGTCGACGATGGGCCCGTCGAGCCAGGCCTGGCCGTCGACGACGACCTTGTAGCGGTGGCCCTTGAACGAGTCCTCGGTCATCTGGGCGCCCTCGTTGAGCGTCCCGCGGAGGTTCGCCGCGTTCGCCGACTCCTTGGCGACGTCGAGGCCCGGCGCGAGCCAGTAGACGGCGGCGCTCTTTTTCGGTATGCGGTTCGCGAAGGCGACGTCGACCGCGTGCGGCGAGCTCCGCTTCTTGAACTTGTGGTTTTTGCCGCACGCGCGCACGGGGCCGTCGTGCGCGCATAAAGCCCTCTGGATGCTCAGCACGTCGATGGACGAGTCCTTGACGTCGTCGGCGGCGTCGCTCAGGTCCTGGAGCTCGGCGATGAGCGCCGCGTTCTCGTGGACGCGCCACGACTCGCACCACGGCAGCCGCGGGCTCCGGCACGTGCGGTTCAGGCGCATCTTCCAGGTCGGCTCGAGGCCCACGGGCTCGCCGGGCGCCGGCGCCGGCGGCGGGTTGAGGCGGTGGCGCACCTTGGCGCGCACGAAGGCCGTCGCGTCGCTCGCCCAGTTCTCGCAGGCGGCGCACTCGCTGAGCTCGGCGACCTTCGCCGGCGGACCCGCGGCCTTACGCTTCTTCTTCTTCTTCGCGGCGTCGCTGGTTGTTGCGAGGAGCGCGACGACGCAGATTTTGAGGAGCGACGGGCGCGGCGCGACGCTGCGAGGGAGCGCCATGCTCTCGAAGTGGCAATAAATTTATGCCTTCAGCGAATGGTTCAACATGGCGTCAACATCCTTTTGTACGGTTTTATTTCCGCGGGTTCGCCACCCCACCAATACCTTGGTCAACATTCCCTTTTAAAACACACGGGCCCCCGAATGACCGGGGCTAATCCGAGTCGGAGTCGACGCGCGGTCGCCTCTGGGTCTGCACGGGCGCGAGGTCGAAGCCGTGGGCGCTGAGGCGCATGCTGTCCGCGCACTCGCCGAGGCGCGGCGGCCCGCCGTCGAGGCTCGCGGGCGCGACGACGAGCGGCGCGGCCGGCTCCGGCGCGGCGGCCCCCGTCGCCGGTTCGACGCGCGACTTCGACGGCCGCCGGAGGAGCGTGTCGGAGAACTGGCGGCGCAGGGAGCCCGGCGAGCGGCCGCGGTCCGACGCCTTCCTGACCGACTCGCGGACGGCCCGCCGCGCGACGCCGAGCTTGTGCGCGACGAGCGTCTCGTGCGCCGCGCGCCGCGCGAGGTCCGCGACGGCGTCGGCGGCGTCCTTGTGGAGGCGGTCGAAGTTCTCCGCGGGCCGCTCGCCGTCGGCGCCCTCGAGCTTCGCGAGGAGGTCCGTCAGCGTCGTCAGCGCCTTCTTCAAAGCCTTCCACGCGACCATGTCCGTCGTGAGGTAGTAGTCCAGGAGGGGCCGCCGGAGCTCCTCGTGGACGCCGGCCGCGCCCCGGCGCACGTCCTCGACGAAGGCCGACAGCAGGAACTTGGACGCGTCGCGCTCGTGCCACCACCGGCGCCGCGACCGGAGCGCGTTCAGGAGCCCGTCCGTCCGCCGCAGCAGCGTCGCCGCGCGGTGCCGCGCGCGGTCCGTCGACAGCTCCAGGACGACGACCGCGAAACTCGTGAACAGGATCGCCGCGAGCGGCAGCGCGAACGCGTCCACGCCGAGCTGCGTCTTCCTTTCTTCCCCCGTAACCGCGGCGTCGCACGAGTCCCGGGCCCAGTGGCGCCACATGTGGTCCACGTTCCACTGGCCGTAGCACGCGGGATCCGGCATGACGGGCGAGCACGTCCGCACGACGTTGACCCAGAAGCTCAGCGCGTCGCGGACGTCGACCAAATCCTCGCGGACGCCGACGGCCATGTCCTGGGGCCCCGACGCGATGGGCTCCCCGGGCATGGCCAGCCCGTGCTCGCAGAAGCGGCTCAGCCCCGCGACGATCTCCAGCGACGCGCGCACGTCGACGTACGCGTGGCAGTCGCCCCTCCGCAGCTTCTCGACGACGTCGTCGAGGTCCGCGGGGTCGAAGTAGACCTGGCGGATGTCGGGATACAGGCCCTCCATGAGCACGGCGTAGGCGGCCCCCCGCTTCACGCAGGCCTTCAAACCCCCGTCGTTCATCGCGTCGAGCGTCTCCGCGCCGTATCTAGCGACGTCCGTGACCATGACCTGGGCGAGGTTCGCGGTGAACGCCGCGAGCCAGATGACCGCGAAGAGGCACCAGACGACGTTGAGCACGTCGCCGCGCTTCGTGGTCGTGCCGAGCTCGCTCATGTTGAACAACGTCAGGATCGCGTGGCTCAGCGATCGCGGCCCGTGCTTGACCTGGGCAGCAAAAGGGTGATTCAACGTCGCTTCAACGTGAGTGTTCCGCGCGCGCGCGTTCCGGAAAAAGCATCCACGCTTCGAGACCGTTCCGAGAGATGATCGCTCGTCCAAAAATCAGCCGAAACGAGTGGAAAACGGCCGAGATCGGAGCCTTTGAAGTTGGGAATTTCGCTCTCTTTTGCTGCCCTGTGCTTGACCGCGTTCGACAGCGTGAGGTAGCCGCCGTCGGCGTGCGCGGGCGGGCTCGCGGCGTCGTGCTCCGACGCCTCGACGATCCAGAAGGACGCGGCGACGAGCGCCGCGACGGCGAAGGAGACGATCCAGAGCCGCTTCGTGAACGGCGAGAAGATTTTGGTGGATTCCTCCCAGAGGCTCGGCCGCTCCTTGGCGACGAGCATGCCCAGGCCGACGTCGCTCATGAACGACGACGTGAACCGACTCACGGCGCTGCGGCCCGGCGTCTCGTAGAACATGGCCCAGTAGACGTCCGTCGCGTTCAGCTCCGAGACGTCGTCCTGCGCGCAGTTGTACGCGGACATGTGGTCGCGCGGGTCCGCCGACGGCGCGCCGCAGCGCGCGCCGCGGCCGCTCGCGGCGTGGAGCGTGTAGTTGAAGTTCGCCAGGGGCGCGACGCGCCGGATCAGGTCCGGGAAGAAGCCCGTCCACCGGCGCGAGTCGGGCTCGAAGGAACCGTCGGACCGGAGCATGTTCGTGTAGCGGCCGTCGCCGTCGTGGACGCTCGTGATGTGGAGGTGGCGCCCGCCGAGGTCCGTCGTCACCGCGGCGGCGACGCCGGCGACGCCCAGGAGTTTCAGCATGGTCATTCCATGAGTTCCATCGTCCGGTCACATGGCAGCGTACAACCCCTTCCTCGAGCTCAAGTTGAGGCTCAATGTCGACCGCAACGCGCCGCGGCCTACTGAAATCCCCGTCCGCGGCCGGGTTGCGGCGCGCGCGCCCACGCGCCCATGCCCCACACACCCCCCGTCCGACCGTCCGGCGGTGTCTTACGCCACCTTCTTCTTGAGCTTCTCCTTCTCCTTCTGCTTCTCGCGCTTCTTCTTCTCCTTCTCGCGGTCCTTCTTCTCCTTCTTGTCCTTGTCCTTCTTGGACCCCTTGCCGCCGCCCGCGGCGCCCGCCTCCTTCTTCTTGCGCTTCTTCTTGTCGTCGTCCATCATCTTGCGCCAGTCGACGCCGCCCTTGGCCGCCAGGTCCTTCTGGGCGCCCTTGAACTTGCGGCGCATGCGCTTGATCGCGTAGCGCTCTATGGCGGCCCGCTTCTTCCGCCGCTTGTACTCCGCGTTGAGCATGGTCAGCGCGCCGAAGAGCGCGCCCACACTGTAGAAGATGCGGTCCCAGGGCAGCCGCGTCTTGTACTTCCACTTGTACAGGTTCCGGCCGCTGTAGGCCACGTCCGTGTTGCCCGCGGCGTCGAGCGCGCGGATGTAGAAGACGTAGGTGCCGCTGCCCGGGCCCTCCTCGTAGTACTCGTCGAGCCAGTTCACCTGGGCCCGGCCCCGCGTCTTGTCCCAGGTCCGCACGATGTCGTGCTCGTCGGCGTCGTAGACCATGTACTGGAAGATCGTGCCCTCCTTGTCCCAGCGCGCGCGGAACTGGTACTCGGGCTCCGCGAACAGATTGAGAAAATTCGCCCCGAAGTCGAGCTTCCGCGGCGTGCGCGACAGCGTCGCCCGCGGGAGCGTGTCGTCGCGGTACCACATGTCCTGGGCGCTCTTCATGCGCGCGTTGTCGACGAGGCCGCCCATCACATAAATCTTCTGGTCGAAGTACGCGCCGACCGCGTAGGCGCGCCGCCCGGGGTTCGCGCGGCACACGAGCTCCTGGAGCTCGCGGTAGGGGTTCCGCAGCGTCGGCGGCGACGGCACGTCGCCGATGCCCGGCACGTTGACGAGGCCCATGGCCTGGCAGCCGTCCCAGTGCTCGATCATCGCCTCGTCGTCCTCCGGCGGCGCCGGGTGGTAGGACTTGCCGTGCCACTTGGCCTTCCAGTAGAGCGCGTCGTCGTCGTCGCCGACGTGGACCGGCGGCGCGCCGCCGTCGAACTTGGGCTCGACGTTCCAGGGCATGAAGGCCTCCTGGTCGTAGTGCGTCAGCGGGTTCATGCGCGCGTCGACGGTGCACTTGTCGATGATCGCGATGGCGAGGTGGCGGTGGTCGCAGACGTCGTCGTAGGTGCTGTCGAAGAGGGGGTCGACGCCGGGCACGCGGTACCCCCGCAGCTCCAGGATCTGGAACTTGTCCGCGTTCGCGAGATCCTCGATCGTAAAGATGCCGAGCCGGTGGAGCATCGCGAGGCGCCGCTCGTCGATGAGGGCCTTGCGCCGCGGCACCATGCCGTAGACGCCCACGTCCTGCGTGAACTTGTAGGGGTAGCCCTCGTCGTAGGACGGGCTGCCCAGGCCCAGCGGCAGGTACACCTTGACGATCATCTCCACGGGGCTGTCGCGCGCGACGTAGTGGCGCTGGGGCTGGCCCTCGTCGTAGATCTTGTTCGCGCCGCTGTCCATGCGGAAGAGGGCGTCCTCGTCGTAGTCGCGGCGCCAGACCGTCGCGTTGCGCAGCGTGCCGCCGTTCTGGTCCGGGTCGCAGACGCCGTTGCTGTAGGACACGCCCGCGGGCGTCTTCTCGCACTCCCAGCCCCAGGACCACGTGTCCCCCAGCAGCGTGCCGTTCTGGTCCACGCCGCCGGAAATAAATAAGCGCTGCGTCATCATGTTGTTCGCGCTCGGCACGTCGACCGCGGCCACGTGGCCCTTCCGCGGCGCCCAGTCCACGGAGTCGAAGGCCCGCTTCCAGGAGCCGGCGCCGATGTAGCCGACGGGGTCCTCGCCCGCCGGCGGGAACTCCGTGTACCAGACGTCGTTCAGGACCTCGTCCTTGGACTTGTCGCCCGTCGCGCCCGTCTCGCCGCCCAACACGAAGAGCGCGAATCGCGATAAATCCACGGGCAACAGCTGCACCGTGGCGATGGCGTGGCCGCCGCGCCCGGCCCAGGGCGCGCCCGTCGTCAGGATCTCCCAGGTCGACCCGGCCTGGTCGCCCGCGTCCTCGAGCTTGGAATACCAGACGTCGTTCATGAACGCGCGGTAGCCGCCCGCGTCGATGTCGCCGCAGGCCATGCCGTCGCAGTAGGACTGGTGCGTCGAGGCGAAGCCGCCGAGGAGGTACATGTAGCCCCCGAAGATGGCCACGCGGTGCTGCTCGCGCGGCGACCAGATCTGGCAGACGCAGACGCCGCCGTCGCACGTCTCCTGGTTGCCGTAGCAGTCCGCGTCGACCTCGCAGCGCAGCGCCGGGTTGAACATGGGCGCGAGCTTCTCCTCGTCGTCCGTGGAGTCGCGCGCGCGCAGGAGCAGCTCGCGCTGGTTCGACTTGCAGCCCGCCTCGATGAGCTTCCAGGACTCGCCCCAGTCCTGGCTCACCCAGACGTCGTTCTTCAGCACGGACGTCTCGTGCCAGGAGCTGTAGCCGTCGGCGTCCTGCATCTGCCTAGCGCCGATGATGCCGCCGACGGCGCGCTCGTCCGCGAGCCGCGCGTGCTCGCGCGCGCGGCCGCCGACGACGAAGAGCTTGTTCCGGTAGATGGCCACCTGGTGCATGCGCCGCGGCGAGAACCAGCCGTTCTTCCGGAGCGGGATCTCGTCGCTGCAGGTTCGCGACTTCGTCAGGTGGCCGGGGTAGTACTGCTGGCACTCGATGAACCGCTCGTAGGTCTCGCCGACGTCGGGTATCTTTCCGTGGTCGACGACGGCCCACTCGAGCAGCGAGTGCTGCTTCGGCAGCTTGTGGTCGTAGGCCGTGCGGTCGATCATGTCCGTGTTGATGGCCCAGGTCTCGCCGTCGGGCGCCGCGAGCTTCCAGACGTCGTTGCGGAGGCCGTGGACGCGGTTCGCCTGGTCGAACGCGGACCGCTCGTCCGCGTCGACGTCGTAGTCGTCGCCGCCGATGAGGAAGAGGAAGGACTTGCCGTTGAAGTAGGTCTCGCCGACGTCGGACACGTTGCTCACGGCGATGGCCGCGCCCATGCGCCCGCTCCAGTGCGGGTGCTGCTTCGACGGCATGTAGGGGATGGCCGTCGTCTGGTTGAGCACGCCCGTCGTCTGGGCCCAGTTCGAGGCGTCGGTCCGGAGCAGGCAGGCAAGCAGGAGGCACGCGGCGCCGCGGCGCGCCGCGGGCCGCATGGCGACGGATCAGGGCAGCCCGGCGGCGCTGCGAACGGGCTCTAGGACATCATCGGACCGCCCGGCGCAGCGTTGCAGGCGACGGTGCACTCGAAATCATGTGCAACCTCGGCGCGCCGAAAAACAGGGGCTGCTTTGGTCATCGTCTCGTCGCAGGGAGCGGTCTGCGTGGCCCCGCCGCCGATCCACGTCGAACACCAGCATGCTCTGCGCCCCCTGCGACGCCTGCTGCGGCGCCGACCAGGGGGCCGCGGCCAAGCGAGGGTCGGTGACGCGGGCCTACCTCATGCAGGTCATGCAAAGCAAGGACCATAGCCGCGCCGGCGGCGCGCGGGCCCTGAGCGCGGGCGCGCAATTCCACGGCGCCCCGCCGCGCCCGGCCGCCGCGACTCTGTGCGGCGGGGCCTGCGACTTCGACGGCCCGCCCAAAGTGGCGAAGAATTCCTTCTACGAGTCGCCCTACACGCAGTGGAGCGACGCGACGCGCGCGGCCGTGCTCGAGAAGCGCGACGCGTCCCTCGAGCTCCGCAAGCAGTTCCTCCAGATGAAGCGCCTCGCGACGGAAAAAGGCGGCGCCCGGTCGCAGACCCAGAAAACGCTCCTGGCGAAGAAGGCCTTCCGCGACTACGTCGACGCGGTCCGCGCGGGCTGCCGGGCGCTGGGCGTGTCGCCCGCGGGCCTCTCCGACGACGACCTGGACGGCGTCCACCCGCGCGTGCGGGAGCACGACGTCGAGCACCTCGTCCACAAGCACGCGCTCCAGCGGGCCCAGGCGGGGCACCACCACCCGCCGACGGCCGCGGAGCTCCTCCACCTCCGCCGCGACAGCTCGTCGGGCCTCGACCGCGTCGACGCGCTCGGCGGCGGCCGGCTCCACTGGGCCCTCCACGACTGGAGCCGCGACGCGGACCGCGGCGAGGGCCACGACGACTTGGTCGTCGCTCTCATCGTCGCGGGCGTCGACCTCGACGTCGAGAACGACGAGCACCTCTGCCCGCTCCTCATCGCCATCAAGGTCGGCAACACGCTCGCGGTCTGCGCGCTGCTCCACGCCGGCGCGTCCTTCGGGGTCACGAACGCCCAGGGCTACGGGCCGCTCCTCTTGGCGGCGGAGATGGGCCAGGCGAACGCGTTCTCGCTCTTGGCGGAGAAGCTCCACGAGGTCGGCGCGCTCGCGGAGTACGCGCGGCGCACGGGCGACGGCTACTCGTGCCTCCACTTCGCCTGCGTCAACGACGACGCCGTGCTCCTGCGCGTGGCGCTCGGGCGGGACGAATTCAAGGCGATCTTGGACCTGCGGAGCCCGCGGTCCGACAAGGACGCGACGGCGTCGGACCTCGCGTTCCTCGGGCAGGCGCCGCTCCACAAGTGCGTCGTCTACGGCCACGGCAAATGCGCGGACCTGCTGCTGGACGCGGGCGCGGACCCGGACCTCCCCGACGCGCGCGGCCGCGCGCCGCTCCACTGCGCGGCCGCGGGCGAGCGGCCGGACCTCGTCGTGCTCCTCCTGCGCCGCGGCGCGGACGCGACGCGCAAGGACGCGAAAGGCCGCACGCCCGACGGCGTGCTGCCGCCCGCGGACCGCCGGACGGGCAAGGCCAAGGCGACGATGCAGCTGCTCCTCGACGCGCAGGTCGCCGCCGCGCGCGACCCCCCGAAGAAGCGGACGCCGAAGTGGCGGCGGCGCTAAGTTGTTACTGGCTCCCGAACTTGTCGTTCCAGGCGACGTACCGCGCGAGGCTCGCGGGCGACGCCGCGGGCCGCGTCCGCTCGAGGGCCGCTTCGAGGTCCGCCGCGAGGATGGGGGGCACGTCGATGGTCGCGCCGGGCGCGTCGGGCCGCAGCGCGGCGATCTGCTGGGGCGTCTTCGCCGCGAGCAGGCGCCGCACGGGCGCGTAGGCGCCGTCGCGCGCGAGCGACTTGAGGTCCGCGCCGCTGTAGTGCTCCGTGCGCCGGGCGAGCGCTTCGTAGTCGACGTCCGCGGCGACGGGCACGTCCGCGAGGAAGCCGCGGAGCATGGTCGCCCGGTCCTTGGCGTCGGGGTGGGGCACGAAGACGCGGCGCTCGAGCCGCCGGCGGAACGCGTCGTCGAGCTCCCAGGGCAGGTTCGACGCGGCGACGACGATGACGCGCTTCGGGTCCTCCGGGTCCGACGTCGTGAGGCCGTCCATCTGCGCGAGGAGCTCGACCTTGAGCCGCCGGCTCGACTCGTCGGCCCCGTTGGCCGCCTCGCGGCCCCGGTCGCCCATGAGCGCGTCGATCTCGTCCATGAAGACGATGGACGGCGCGAGCTCGCGGGCCACGGCGAAGAGCGTCCGCGCGATCTTCTCCGACTCGCCCCAGAACTTGTTGAGCAGCGCCGACGCCGAGCAGTCGAAGAAGCGCACGCCGTGGACGCCGGCGACGGCCTTGGCGAGGAGCGTCTTCCCCGAGCCCGGCGGGCCGAAGAGGAGGACGCCGTTCCAGGGCTTGCGCGCGCCGGAGAAGAATTTCGGCGCGACGAGGGGCAGGACGACGGCCTCGTTGAGGGACCGCTTCCCGTTCTCGAGGCCGACGACGTCGTCGAAGGTGACCCGGCTCCCGCCGTCGCCGGCGAGCATCTCCTCGACGACGATCGCGCGGTGCTGGGCCGCCGCGCCGGCGCGGGCGTCGTAGGACACGCCGCCGAGGCCGCGGATGTGACCGTAGGCCGCGCCGTCCGTGCCGGCGACGCCGGCGCGGTCCGCGGACTCGAGGAACTTCCTCGGGATCTTCATGCAGCCCGCGCGCACCGTCGCGTCCTCCTCCGTCGCCATGGTGCTGCTGCCCCAACCGCGCGATGCAACCGCGCGTCAACGTGGGTCGCTGCACTTAGCGCGCAGCCGTTCCACGAGCCGTTCGAGAACCGCGGGGCCCTCATCGGAGCATGGGCGGCGCCGCCGGGGCGGCCGCGCCGCCGCCGGCCACGAGCGCGTCGACGTTCGACGGAGGCGCCTGCAAGCCGAGGTGCGTCATGATGAGGTCGAGCTTCGCGTTCACGTCCTTGGTGTAGGCGATGTGCAACTCCTGCTGGCGCAGCTGGGCGACGTTGCCGCGGCCGATCTTGCGCGCCTGGAGCTCGTCGACGATGGCCTGGACCGTGGCCGCGTCGCAGCCGCAACCGGGCGAAATCGGGATGTGCCCGTCCTTCGATTCGGACAGGTCCGTCTTGACCCCCTCGAAGCAGCCGCAGCACTTCATGTGGTTGACGTCGCCGAGCTGCGCGCTACGCGGGGCGGGCGGGTAAGACGGCGCGCGGGGGGGGGAGGGGGGCGGGCGCGCGGAACGCGGGAGGGTCCGCGCGCGCGCGCGCGGACCGCGGCGCTCGACGCCGGGTCGCACTAGGGCCGGCGCTCGACGCTCGACCCGCAGATGTTGCTCTTGTAGAGGACGGCCTCGTCGGCCTCGAGCACGAGCCGGTGGTTCGCCGTGAGGATGCAGGGCGCGCAGATGCAGCCGACGTAGGGAATCATCAGGGGCCAGTAGGGCTGGAGCTTGGGAAATTCCTTGACCTCGAAGTGCTGCGGCTCGTGCGGGGACGGCGCCTCGAGGACCGACCCCAGCATGGGCTGGTAGGAGGTATCACCGAGCTTGGCCATCGTCGAAGAATACTCCCGGAGCAGCTCTCCGACAATCGAGGCAATGATGCCACGAAATCCTCAACGAGCCGACAGTGCTCTTTAGACTCGCGGAGATGACGATGGTCGCCTAAGACGCAGCCCGAACACTTCGATGCCGCCGAAGCGTTACGCGCCGACGCCGCTCGACGAGGAGCTCTGCCGCGCGTGCAGCGACGGCGACGCCGCGGCGGTGAAGAAGCTCCTGGAGCGGGGCGCGTCGCCGACCTGCGGGACGCGCGTCAACGGCTGGAGCCCGCTCCACTACGCCGCGACCTGCGCCGACGAGGCCGCCGCCGTCGCCGTCATCCACGTCCTCGAGCGCGCCGGCGCCGACGTCGACGGCCGCTCCATGAACGAGGCCACGCCGTCCACGCGCGCCGCCTTCAAGGGCCACGCGAAGTCGCTCGCCGCGCTCCTCGAGCTCGGCGCGGACGCGAACCTCCACAACGACGAGGGGTCGACGCCGCTCCACGCGGCCTGCGCCAAGGGCCACGCGGCCTGCGCGGCGCTGCTCCTGGAGAACGGCGCGGACGCGACGCGCCTCAACAGCGACGGCGAGACGCCGTTAGATCGCGCGCGCGCGACGCGCCGCGGCGACTTCGAGGGCACCGTGGCCGTGCTCCTGCGCGCCCGGGGCGCCGCCGCCGCCGACGACGAGCTCGTCGCCCGCGACCGCCTCCTCTTCGCGAACCCGGGGAAGACGTAAGGACGCCGAGGCCCGGGGGGCTCGCGACGCGGGGCGGCTCCGACATCCGCCGTGCCAACCCGCGCCACGTCGCAGGGGCGGTCCCCGGGAGGAGTATTAGTCCGCGTGAGGACCGCCGGCCGCGAGCCGGCGCAGGACGTCGAGCTCGCCCGACGCGTGGCAGAGGTCGAAGAAGGGCGAGGCCTCGTCGCGGAGGAGGTCGCCGGGCGGGCCGAAGGCCGCGACGGCGCCGCGGTCCAGCACGACCACGCGGTCGAAGCCCGCGACGGTCCGGAGCCGGTGCGCGACGCAGAGCACGGTGCACTCGAGCCCGCGCACGACGCGCTGGATGGCCTCGTCCGCGCGCCGGTCGACGCTCGCCGTCGCCTCGTCGCAGACGAGGAGATTCGCGCCCTTGAGTAAAGCGCGCGCCAAACAGAGCAGCTGCGCCTCGCCGCCGGACACGTCGTCGCCGCCCGCGCGGATCGCGCGGTCCGGGCCCAGCGCGTCCCGGAGCCCCGCGCGCGCGAGCGCCTCGCGCAGCGCGCCGTCCGCTGCGGAACCGAAGGGGTCGAGGTTCGACCGCACCGTGCCCGAGAACAGCGTCGCCGCCTGCGGCACGACGGCGACGCCGCGCCGTAAGACCGCGAGCGGGAGCGCCGCGACGTCGACGCCGTCGACGAGGACGCGGCCGCCCGCGAGGGGCGCGAGCCGCAGCAGCGCGGTCACGAGCGTCGACTTGCCCGCGCCCGTGCGCCCGACGACGCCGCAGCGGCTCCCGGGCGCGACGGCGAAGGACACGCGCCGGAGCGTGTCCGTCGGGCTCGACGCGTACCGCAAACACACGTCCTCGAAGGCCAGCGCGCCCGCCGGGAACGGCGCGGCCCCCGGCGGCGCGGCGCCCCCCGGGTCTTCATTCGGCAGCTTCGTCGCGTACTCGTCGCAGCGCTCGACGTAGTTCATCTGCATCTCGACGGTCGCGTGCTGGCGGACGACCTGGTTCGTCGACTGGACCCACTGCGTCGCGTAGAGCAGCACCAGGCCGAGCGCCGTCGTCGACCCCGGCGCCGGCGCCGCGCGCTCCGCGGCGAGGACCGCGTAGGCCGCGACGGCGACGTAGATCGCCGCGCTCAGCAGCTGGAGGCGGAGCACGAGCCACCGGTTCGACGTCCACAAGGCGAGCTCCGCGGCGGAGTGCGCGTCCAGTAGCTTTTCGTGCTTGCCCGCCTCGAGCGCCCCGCGCGCAAACGCGCGGATCGTCGAGAGGCCGTCGAGCGCCTCCGAGAAGCCGCCGTAGATGGGGCTCCGCGTCGTGCTGTCGAGCCGCTTCAGCTCGCGCGACGTCGCGAGGTAGCGCCCGGCGACGCGGGACGTCGCCAGCAGGACGGGCACCCAGGCGACGACGACGAGCGGGACCAGCGCGACGACGACGACGACGACGGCGACGAGCGACGCCGCCGCGTCGACGAACAGGTAGAGCTCGTCCATGAGCTCGTCGTCGACGGACGCGAGATCCGACGAGAAGCGGTTGAGGAGCCGCCCGCTCGGCGTCCGCTCGAAGAAGGCCAGGGGCGCACCGAGCAGCCGCGCCAGCATCGCGTCGTGGATCCGCGACGACGCGCGCCACGAGCCGATTCCGCTCAGCGCCGCGCGGAGCGCGACCAGCGCGACGAAGAGGGCCGTCGTCGCCGCGTAGAGACCGAAGGCCCCGCCGCCGTCGCCCTGCGCCGTCGCGACCCAGCGGCCAAAGGAGAGCCGGTTCGCGAACGACGCCGCCTGGACGAAGCCGCCCAGGCTCGCCCAGACCACGGCGAACGAGGCGCCGCCGGCGCTCCGCATGTAGGTCCAGTAGAGCTGCAACGCGACGGCGCCGGCGGTGCGGTGCTCCTCCTTCGTCAGCTTGCCGTCCTCGCCGCGCCGCGCGTCCGGCCGCTCGTCGACGCCGGCGGACGCGCGCGGTTCCGCGCGCTCGTCGTCGGGATCCGCGTCGCGCTCGGCGACGCGCCCGTTCTCGATCTCGAAGACGCGCGCCGCGCGCCGCGCCGTCGCGCGGACCTGGTGCGTGCAGAGCACGACCGTGCGCCCGCGGAAGAGCGGGCCGTCGACGAGGTCGTCCAATATCCGCGCGCCGACGCGGCTGTCGACGGCGGAGAGGACGTCGTCGAGCAGGACGACGGCGGAGTCCGCGTAGGCGGCCCGCGCGAGCGCGACGCGCTGCTGCTGGCCGCCGCTGAGGTTGACGCCCTTCTCGCCGATCTCCGTCTCGTCCGCCGCGGGCAGCTCGTTCAAGTCGCGCGACAACCCGCACGCGGCCACCACCGCGTCGTAGCGGTTTCGGTCGAGCGGTGCGCCGAACAAGATGTTCTCCCGGAGCGTGCCGTTCCAGATCCAGGGCTTCTGGGGCACGTAGGACACGCGGCCGCCGAGCGCGGCCGTCGCGCCGCCGCGGAGCCGCAACTCTCCCAGCAGCGCGCGGAGCAGCGACGACTTGCCGCTGGCCGTGGGCCCGTAGACGCAGGTCAGCGCGCCCGGCGCGGCGACGAAGGCGCAGGGGCCGCGCAGGACGGCCGCGCCGCCGGCGGACCACGCGGCGAAGCCGCCGTCGCCGCCGTGCGCGAGGCGGCACTCGCCGCGCGCGCCGCTCTTCGACGTCGCGCCCGCCTGCAGGTCGTCGCGCCCGAGGAAGTTGGCGATGCGCTCCCAGCCCACGCTGGCCTGCACGTAGATCTGGACGACCTGGGGCCAGATCGCGAGGCCGCTGCGCAGCGTCGCGAAGAGCACCAGCGCCGTGAAGCCCTCCGTCGTGCCCGCGGTCGCGGCTCGCCCGTCGAGCGCGAGGTACCACGCCGCGCGCGACGTCGCGAAGGCCGCGAAGCCCACGACCGTGCCCACGTTGCGGAAGACCTTGAACCAGGCCCGATAGAAGAGCTTCCACGCCTACCAAGCACGTCGGTAACGATTTTTCATCGTTTTCCCACCCGAAATCTCTCGAAATTCGCAGCCGCGGGACGCTGTTCCACGCGAGGTGGCCGAGCTCTTCGCGCCGCAGCGCGCCGACGCGCGCCGCGCAGTCCGCCTCCCAGGCGAAGAGCTTGACGACGCGGACGCCGGCGACGTACTCCGAGAGCAGCGAGAGCCGCTGGTCCCGCACCTTCTCCATCGACCGCTGGCGCCGCTTCACGCGCTTCGTGAGCTCCGTCGTGCACCGCATGGAGAAGAGGACGACGGCGACGCCCGGCAGCGCCGCCCAGCCGATTAAAAAACAGAGCCCGGCGACGGCGACGGCCGTCTGGAGCGGCGCGGCCCAGAGCTGGTGGCCGAAGGTGAAGAGGCGGCACAGCGTCCGCGCGTCCGTCGCCATGAGATTCACGCACTCGCCGACGGAGAATTTCGCGCCGAAGGGGTCGACGGTCAGGGCCTTGCGGAAGACCGCGGCGCAGGCCGCGGCCTGGACCTTGAGCCCCACCGTCTTGCCCCGCATCATGCGCTGCGTGTCGCAGACGCCGAGGCCCACGGGCGCGAGCCCCAACAGCGCGAGCCCGAGCCACACGGACCGCGGCGTCGCCCCGGGCGCCGTCCCCGCGGCGCCGCGGCTCCCGAGGAAGGCGAGCAGCGCGTGGATGGCGAGCGACGGCGCGAATTGGAAGCAGACGGCGCCGAGCTGGAACGCCGCGGCGGTCCAAAAGTCCCAGGGCGCGAGCGCGGGCCCGAGCCAGAACGCGGACGCCGGCGCCTCGTCGAAGGCGCCCTCGAAGGCCCGGAGGCACGCCGCGGCGCCGGCGTCGGGCGCGACGGGCGGCACGTCGCCGCCGGACAGCTGGTACCGCTTCGGCGCCGCGCCCTTATCGACGACGGGCGTGAAGTAGCCGAAAGTGACGAAGGACAGGAGCGACGCCGCCTCCTCGGGCGTCGCCGGCGCCTCCCGCAGCTCGACGGCCGGCGGCGCCGCGACGGCGAGCAGCGCGGCCGCGAAGCCCACGGACAGCGCGACGAGGCGGACCGCGGCCTCGCCGTCGCGGCCGCCGGCGTCCGTGTGCGGCGCCACGTAGAACCGGTCCGACGGGCACGTCGCCTCGAACAATACTCCCAGACCGCACCAGGCGCAGAGCGCGGCCGACGCCGCGCGCTCGCCCGCGCGCGTCCGCTTCCCGCCGCCGGGCGGGCTCGACGACACCGCGGAAAAGAGCCGCGCGACGAGCGCGTACGCGAGGCACGACGCGACGCCCCCGACGGCCGGGTAGGGGTGGGGCACGCGCTGGTGCGCGCGCGCGTTCTCCGCGCAGAGGCTCAGCAGCTTGTGGGCCGCGACGAGGCCGGCCGCGAGCTCCGCGACCCAGTAGGGGCCGACCTCCGCGCGCACGGCGCGGAGCGTGGCGCCGCCGGCCTCGGCGTCGTTGGTCGTGAGCAGCGCGCAGGCGCCCGGGTGCGCCGGCGCCCGCAGCTTCGCGCGCACGTAGCAGGCCGCGGCGACGGCGCCGCCGAACTGGAGCACCTCGAGGCTCGTGTTGGCGAGGGCGTCGCGGTGGTCCCCGGACATGGACATGGCTTTGTGGATGCCCAACGCTACGGGCTCCAGCCGATGTGAGTCTTGTCATCCACCATGTCCACAAAATGGCAGAGCACGTTGCCTTCAACATGAAGCCCCCGACGCCGCCAAAACAAGTTCAAACATCGTTATTGTGTCGAAGCGGCGGCCGTCGTCCGCCGCGGGTCGGTCCGAGCGGCCCGCGGGCGTCCGCCGCCGCGCGCGCGCGCCGCGTCACGGGTCCGCGGCCGCGAACGGGTCGTCGGCCGGCTCCGGCTCGGGCGCCGCCGGCTCGGTTTCCGCCGCCGCTGGCCTCGCCGGCGGCTTGGGGTCGTTCTTGAGCCTCACGAGCAGCGAGCGGAAAATCGATTTGTCGCAGGCCGCGCCGTCGTCGGCCGCGCCGCCGATAAGGTCGACGACGCGCTCGAAGGGGTTCGAGACGTCCTTCTCCGTCTGGGCCTTGGTGAGCTCCTCGTGCTCGCCTGCGGGCGGGACGTCACAAGCGGCGCGGCGGCGGCGGCGCGCGCACGCGCGCGCGGCGGCCGCGGCGGCCGGCGGTTCCGGCCGCGGGCGCCGGCGCCGCGCGGTTCTGGGCCTGCTTCATGGCCTTCTTGTCCGTGAGGTCGTCGTAGTACTTGTCGAGGTCCTTCTCCGCCTGGTCCTTGCGCTCCTCCTGCGCGCGGGGCGGCAACGTCGGATGCCGTCGCGTTGCTTGTTTGGGATGGCGCACCGTCAGCACGCGCTCCTTCTCCTCGCGCGCGGCGATCTCTTCCTGGAGCTTGGCGTTGAGCTCATCGAGGCCGTCGCTCGCGGCGCCCTCGAAGGGGTCGGCGGCCATGGCAGCGCTGCGGCCGACGCTTTTGCTGGCTTTGTGCGGCTGCGGCGCGGCGAGACACCTGGGCCCGACGAGCAGCCGACCAGGCAGCGGTCGTCGTCGTCGCGCGCGGCGCCGCGCGCGACGCACCCCTGGATCCCTGGCCGCGCCCGGGCGCCTCCTCGCGAGAGCCTCGACGCCCGCCCCGTCGCCCCGTCGCGCGGACGCGCCGCCGCCCCGGTCGCGCGCCTTACGCGTTCCCTCAGAAGCAGCCGCCGCCGCCGGAGCCGCCGAAGCAGCCGCCCCAGCCGTCGCCGCCCATGTCGTCGTCGTCGTCGTGGGCGACGCGCTTGCCCTCCATGATGAGCTTGACCTTCTGGGCGTCCGGCGTGTTCTTGAAGCCCGGCATGGCCGCGGAGATGGCCGTGACGCAGGGCTTCGACTTCGCCACCGCCGCGTAGAAGACGGCCTTCTGGTTGTGGTCGTCGACGACGTCCGCGGGCACGCCGGACGCGATGAGCATCTGGACGCAGAGCGTCGCCTTGTTCTTCGCCGCGTGGTGGAGCGCGGTCCGGCCGTCCGCGTCGACCGCCGTCGCGTCGCAGCGCGCGCGGAGCAGCTGCTCGACGGACGCGGCCGAGTTGTAGGCCGCGGCCTTCATGAGGGGCGTGTGGCCGTCGGGGTCCGTGCCCAGGTTCTTGTTCGCCTTGTGCTTGAGCAGGACCTGGACCATCTTCGGCGCGTTGTTGATGCACGCCCAGTGCAGCGCCGAGTAGCCGCCCGAGAGCGCGTCCAGGCTCAACCGCCGCGCGAACATCTCGGGCACGATGGCGGCGACCGCGCCGGGCCGGTTCTCCGACGCGGCCATGAGCAGGGGCGTGTAGCCCTGGCGGTTCTTGAGCGTCAGATCCGCGCGGTATTCCAACAACACCTTCGCGATGTCCGCGGAGTCGGTCTGGGCCGCGGCCAGGAGGGGCGTGTCGCCGTACTTGTTCTTGTGGTTGATCTTCGCGCCGGCCTCGCACAAACCCCGCGCCTTGGCGACGCACGCGTCCATCCGCTTCGACGTCGTCGCGCCCTTGGCTCCGGACGCCAAAGCGAAATACTCGTAGACGACCTTGTGGAGCGGGATCTCGCCCTCGTTGTCCGGCTTGTTGAGCGTGCGCAGCTCGGCGTCCGTCAAGTCGCACTTGAGCTCCTTGAGGCGCCGGTGGAGCGCCGCGCCGTGCTTCGCGGCGAGCTCCTTATAAGCTCCCGAGCCCTTCTTGCCCTCGGCCTCGAGCTTGCGGAGCAGGCTCGCCATCTTGCGGTGCTCGGGCACGTCGCCCGCGTCCTTGGACGACGGCCGCCGCGGGCGGTCGGCCTCGGCGGCCTTCTTGACGGCCGCGCGCGCGCCCCCGGCCTCGTCGGCCCGCGACGACCGCTTCGGCGCCGCGCGCTTCTTCGTCGACGGCGGGCGCGTCGCGAAGGACGTCATGTCGCCGTCGTCGTCGTCCGCGTCGGCGGCGGGGGGGTCCGCGGCCGCGGGCGCCGCGGCGGCGGCGGCGGCGGCGGCGCGGGCGGCGGCGGCGGCTTCTTGCGCTTGAAGAGCCGGCGAATGCGCTTCGGGACGAGCTTCTTGAGCCGCCGAGGGAACGCCACCGCTCAGGGAACGCGAACGTCGACGCCGGCGTGCGAGACTTGTTTCGAGGACTCGCGTGCTTTCGGCTGTCTTTGGCTGATTTCCCCCATGTTGCGGTCGCGTTCTCCGCGCGCGCCGCGCGCCCCCGACCGCTCCAGCCGAGCCGCCTTACTTGCCATCTGCGCTTTGAACGGCGTGGGCGCGTGCGCGGCGATTTCCGGATGAGTCGCAAAGCCGGCGGGCTCCGCGACCCCAGCAGCGGTCGAGCGCCAGTCATGGCGCTATGCGCGCGAGGACGAGCTGAAACTCGCGCACGAGCGAGTCCTCGCGCGACGGCAGCCGCAGATTGAGCATGAACCGGACGAACCAGTCGCTCGCCCGGAACATCTGCAGCACGGCGTTCATGTAGCACGAGTTGCATTTCGTTATCGCGTATGGTCTAAGCGGCGCGGCTGCGGCTCGTCGAGCATCCGGTACGTCCGAGGTGGGATTTCATCTGCATCGTCTTGCGCGCGGTCATTTTGTCGAGGCGTGTCGGTTTGTCGAGGCGTGTCGGTGCGCAACGGCGTCGAAGCCCAGCTCGAGCTGGCTCGAGACGCAAGGTGCAACGGCGCCAACTATTTTATGTGAGTGTGGAGTGGGGGAATAAAATGCA
>NW_008705574.1:965949-968772 GCF_000186865.1 Aureococcus anophagefferens
CCCGCCCGGGATGTCGATTACCCAGTCGTCGTCGTCGGAGACGCGTAGGCCGATGCGCTAGCATCGTCGGCGCCGAGTGGAGCGCGCACGCCGTGCTCCGCGAGCACGGCATCGAGGGCCTCACGGACGCGACCGAGACCTACGCCGCGCTCGTCGCCAAGGCCGACGCCACGGGCGTGCCGCTGGCGGCCGACGTCAAGGCCGCCCTGAAGTCGCTCGCGGGCTCCGCGAATGGCGGCTCGGCTCGAAGGGCGTGACCGACGCGGATCGGGCGGACCGGGCGACGGTCTTCGCCGACGAGCCCGAGATATTTGAGGCGTCGGACTGGACGTGCGTCGCGATCCGACAATTCAAGTTCGAGGCCGCCGTCAAGTCGGGCGGCGTCCGACGTCACGGCGCAGCACAGCGACAACGACCTCGTGGGCTCCGACTCCATGCGCGCCGTCGTCACGTCGAGGGGCTCCGCGCCCCAGATGACCTACTACATCGGCAACGAGGACCACAAGGGCAAGCTCGCGGCCGCCGGCGCGCGCCTCATAGGGCGGTCGCGAGGTGCGCGAACGCGGCGCGTGTGGGTTTTCGTGTCGCTCGCTTCCGCGCGCATTCGCGCGCATGCAGCTCCATCCCCCGTCCGGTGATGCGCCCGACGCGTGCGAGCTTCGCGTGCTGCTGGAGGACGTACGGCTGCAGCCGCGGCGCGCGCGCGGCACCGTGACGGCAACAAGATCGCGGCTCGGAGAGCGCCGGCGCTCTCTCAGCTCAAATCTCCACCCGCGACGACCAAGTGCACAGAGCATGGACATCATGGGCGCCCTCGCGGGCCTGCAGGACGAGTCTCAGGATGAGAAGAAGGAGGAGAAGAAGGAGGCGAAGCCCGAGGCCGTCGCCGCGGTCCACGCCGTCGAGGCCCCGGCGAAGAGCTGCCTCGTGCTCTGCGGGAGCACGGACTGGGTCGCCGCCGCCAAGGGCGCCGCGGGCAAGCAGAAGCAGAAGCAGGACGGCGCCCAGGGCGACCAGTTCGACTCGCCGGTCGTCGTCGGCGGCGCGCTCGCCGGCGTCCGCGTCTCCTACGTGTCCGTCGGCCCTTCCGCCGGCCACGTGCTCGCGTTCGGCGACGGCAAGGTCTTCGCCTGGGGCCAGAACTCGCACGGCCAGCTCGGCCTCGGCGCCAAGGCCGCCTGGTGCGTGCCCGGGCCCACGGAGGCCAAGGCCTGGTCCGCGCCGGGGACGCCCGTCTCCGCCGCGTGCGGCAAGAACCACACCTTGGTGCTCTACGCGGACGGCGCCGTCGCGTCCGCGGGCTGCGGCGAGCGGGGCGCCCTGGGCCACGGCGACAAGGCCAAGGACATGCCCGAGATGTCCCACGACCCCAGGGTCGTCGAGGCCGTCTCCGACGCCGTGTGTATCGCCGCCGGCACCGACTTCTCGCTCGCGGGCGCGTCCACGGGCAAGGTCTACTCCTGGGGCTGGACGGAGTTCGGCAAGCTCGGCCAGGGCGACGACGGCTGCTACAACACCAAGGACTCGAGCATCAAGCTCACCTACACGGCCGCGGGCGCGCCGGGGTTGGTCAAGGGCCTGCCCGCGGGCTTCGAGCCCGTGCAGGTCAGCGCGGGCAAGAACCACGCCGCGGCTCTGGGAGCCGACGGCGTGGGCTTCACCTGGGGCGACGGCGCCTACGGCAAGCTCGGCCACCGGTCCCAGGAGCAGCTCAACGCGCCCCGCGCGCTCGAGGGCGCGCGCTTCAGTAGCCTCCTCTGCGGCGACTCGTCGACCGCGGGCCTCGGCTGGCCCGAGTACCGGGGCCGGCCCTTCACGAAGACCGCCGGCGACGGCATGCTCTTCGTCTGGGGCGTGCTCAAGGGCACGCACGGCGAGGGCGCGACGCACCCGGTCCCGAACTACGACCTCCAGGGCTGGGCCATCGACAAGCACTGCCTCGGCGTCGGCGCGTCCCACTGCGCCCTCGGCGCCGAGGGCTCCGCCGTCGCCTGGGCGCTCATGCCCGTGGCCTACGGCCAGCTCGGCTACGGCGACGCCGGGCCCAAGAGCTCGCACCGGGCCAAGGAGCTCGACGCGCTCAAGGGCGCGGTCACGGCGCAGTGCGTCGCGTCGTCGGGCCAGACCCACTTCCTCTGCGACGCGGCGTCCGTGAGCTCGCTCCCCGTGTGGACGCCGCCGAAGCCCACGCAGCTCACCGCGCCGCCGGTCGCGAAGCGCGCGCCGCCGAAGAAGAAGGGCGGCCCCGCGGCCAAGAAGGCGAAGAAGTAGGACGCCCCGCGCGCGCGCCTAACCCCCAAGCTTCGGTCGCACTAGAGCGGCGCGCTGCGCCTCCGGTCGGGCCTCGCGGGCGCCGCCGCGGACGACAGCGCGCCGCAGAGGATGGCGTCGAGCCAGGACCCGCCGCCGTCGTCGGCGTCGTCGTCGTCGTCGCCGGCGCCCCGGGGCTGGAGGCGCCTGACGCGGTCGAAGGGCACGCGCCACCGCGGCGACGTCGACGGCGCGTAGGCCTCGCCCGGCCCGAGCATGGCCGCGTCGAGCGCGGGCACGCGGACGACGTCGGCGACGCCGTCCGCCGCCTCGAAGACGGCGCCGAGGCCGACGACGGCGCCCGCGCGGCCGTAGACCGCGACGGTGTCTCCCACGGCCGGCGGCCGCAACCGCGCGACGGCGCCGGGGAGCGTCTCCCACGCGCCGCCGTCGAAGCGCACGTCGAAGGTGCCGTCGCCGTGGTCCGCGACGACGACGCCGGGCATCGTGTCGTCCCAGGCCGGCGCGCCGGTCTCGTCGTCGCGGAGGCTCACGTCGACGTCGCGGCCGACG
>NW_008705574.1:968822-982693 GCF_000186865.1 Aureococcus anophagefferens
CGGCGCGCACGTGTGCGATGGCTGGGATGTAGCGCTGTGGCGCGCGGCGACGCGCTGTTGGCGCGAGCCGTAGCTCGTGCTCTGCAAGAGGTGGGCTCGACGGCAGCCCGCCTCGTCGTCGCCCGAGTCCCTCGACGTCGTCGCGGTCGTGCCGGCGGCCTCGAGCGGCGTCGCGGCGCTGCGCGCGCGACGATTCGGGCTGCGGCGCGTCGCCGTGCGGCCGTGGCCCCGCTTTCGACCCAGCCGACGAGGGCAGCCTCGGGCGTTTGAGCTCGGCCAATGAGCGCTCGAGGCGACGTTGGCTTTTGGCAGCGCTGAAACTCAGTCGAGGCCTCGAGCACTCGCACCGACGCTACGCCGCTCGACCTCCTCGCCCAGGCGCTCGCGCCGACGCCGACGCCGGCGGCGTCGCGTCCTTCCTTCGTCCGCGCGCTCGTCGCGTCGGTGCCCGCGTCGGCGCCCTCGCCGCCGCCCGCGAAGCGCCGCCGACCGCCGGCGGTAACGGCGCGCGGCGACCAGAGTGTCTTCGCGCCGAAGGTGCGCCGCTCCTCCCGCCCCTCCCCCCCTCGAGAGTCCCGCGCGACCCCACCCGGAGGGCCCGAGCTGGAATTTCGCGGCGCGGCCGTCGCCACACGCCTTCGGGCCAGGCGTCGGTCCGCGCGCGGTCCTCTCGTGGCCCCGGAGGGTGGGCCCTCGAGAGACGACGGGTCGCTCGCGCGCGTCGCTCGCGCGCGCCGTCGCTCGCTCGCGCGCCGTCCGCCCGCCGCCGGCCCGCCACCTCCCGTCGTCCGCGCGCGGCGCGCGCGTCCGTTCGCTCGGGGGCTCGTCCGTTCGCTCGGAGCCGCGAGCACGAGCACGACCCGCGCCGCCCCCGCGTGTAGGGCGCCGCGTTTCCCGCCCCCATCGACGCCATCATCCAGCAGCAGAAGACGTACTTCAAGGGGCGCCGAGGGAAGAGGGGCGGGTTCAAGCACAAGAAAGGAGGGGCGGGGTTCATCAGCCCCGCGCGCGCGCGTGACGTCGACGAAGTAGAGGAGAACTAAGTCACGCTCTACTAATATGCCGCCTAAGGCGGCGAAGAAGAAGGCGGAGAAGAAGAGCGCGAAGCGCAAGCCCTTCGACGACGTCACGAACGGCGCCGCGTCGTCGTCCGCGGAGAAGAAGACGAAGAAGGAGAAGACCTTCGAGCGCGTGAACGTCGACGACGTCTTCATCGCCGACCTGCAGTCGGCCTTCGCGGGCCTCACGGAGGGCGCGCCGTCGTCGGGCGACGAGCGCCGCGCGTTCTTCGTGAACCTCGTCAACAACCAGCGCAGCATCACGGACGAGCTCACGCGGAAGCTCGGCGTCTTCGAGCTCCGGTCGTTCCCGGCCGCGACGGCGGAGGAGATCGTGAGCGAGATCTGCGTCTTCCTCCTCATGAACTTTGACGTGCCCACGAACCACCCGGGCAACGGAGTCACGAACCCGAAGAACGGCTGCGTGATATGGCTCCGCCAAGGCCAGTGGACAGCCTTCGAGAAATTTGAAATGATAAAGCAGGCGGACGCGAGCACGATCGCCGCTAAGCTGCTCGTCATGGACCGCATCCCGCTCATCACGAAGGTGACTGAGCACGGCCCGGACGCCGAGTTCGTCGAGATCATCCGACGCGCTTCGGGAGGGGACGCCAAGGCGAAAGCCGGGGGTCTCCTCAAGCAATACTATTTGATGATCATGGCCATGTTCGAGCTGCACGCCTGCGCGCGAGGCGCGCCGGCGCGCGTCGTCGGCGTCGGCGCGGAGTCGCGCAAGCTCTGCGATTGTTTCTGGTCGAAGCTCTCGAGCGTCGACGTCATCGGCATGATCATGCACCCGGACAAGTGGCACCGCGGCCCGAGCAAAATCGAGGCCGCCGAGATCACGGCCGAGGAGCTCGACAAGTCTGGTTTCGAGACCGAGCGCTTGGAGCACGTCGCGCTGGACGACTGCGCGACGAACATCGCGCGCGCGTGCGGCGTGCAGCTCCTCGAGGGCTCGGGCATCACGTTCTTCACGCGCTGCTTCGACCGCATCGACCCTGATATTATTAAAGCCGCGCGGCGCAGCGCACCATCTCGCTTTTTTTCCACTCACAGCATCATCGAATGTTGAGGACGCGAGAAAACTTCGCCAATCGCATCGTCACCGCGCGCTGCGCCGAGACGACGATGCGCGCTCGCAGGTCCGCGACGTGCGCTCCCAGCGCATGGTCGAGGCGTGGCAGCCCGGCGGCTTCATGCGCGTGTGGTGGGACGGCCTCACGCCGCAGCAGAAGAAGCAGGAGCAGCGCGACCGCGCGAACAGACTGCCCCACATGCGAGACGACTGGGTCTCCAAGTACGCGACGGCCGAGGACTACCTCGAGGCCAACCGCGCCCGCACCGCCGAGCGCAACGCCAAGGTGCGGGCCGCCCGGAGCACGTGTCGGCTCCCGGACCCCCCGGGGCAGGAGCCGCGCGAGTGCTCCTGCCTCCTGCCCCAGAAGAACTTCGTCGACCTCGCGCCGGGCAGGCTGCGGAAGTGCCTCGAGTGCTGCGGCGCCGCGGCCGCGCTCCTCGCGGACCAGCGCCTGCTTCCGAAGAAGTCGGACGACGCGTGGTACCCGACGCCCAAGTCGCTCGCGCGGGTCGCGAACGTTGTGACCGCGGGCTTCGAGCCGGGCAAGTCGCCCTTCCCGCGCGTCTACGACCTCGAGGGCGACTTCACGCCCGAGGCGACGAAGACCCGGAACAAGAACCGGGCGAAATCGTCCAAGTCGGCCGGCGCGTAGATTGCGCGCGCGCGCGCGGGGACCTTCTAGTGCAGAGCCCCTATTTAACATTATGCACCATTACCCTCCCCTCACTACGGCGACGACGGGGCAGTGAAGTGCGACGGCGCGACGCCCGAGATGGAGCCTACTTGGCTTGGCACAGACCCCTCCGAGACGCCTAGGAGGGAGCGGCGATGCGTCTGGGCGCCCCGACCAACCTGCGCGACCGAATCACCTCGCGGATCGGACCACTTTTGCTGAGGCAAAACACATCGAGGTGCGATCGCGCCGGGCTTTGGCGCGCGCTCGGGCCTCAGACGCGCCGCCCATATCCCCCCGAGAGTCCTCGCCGACCGATCGACGGCGGCGATGCCCCCCCGACCGCGCCGCCTCAACCTCGCCGCCGTCCCCTTGGGCTTGGTCGTCGCCCTCTTCGTCCTGGGCGCCTTCGCCGTCCTCCGGCGCAACGGGAACCGCTTCGGCGACGGCGCCGACGCCCTCGAGTACCTCTCCGAGGCGCGGCGCGGCGGCCTGGCCGTGTCCAACGCCTACGAGCGGGCGAGCGGCCGCGCGATCGGCGACGGCTTTTACGGAATCCCGCTCCTCGCGGCCGTCGGCGCCGCGACGCGGCTCGCCTACGCCGAGGGCGGCGCGCCGGCGCCCGCGACCTTCGCCATCTCGCCGCCGGCGCTGGCGCTGGGCGGCGACGAGTTCGCGTTCCCGGCGGTCGGCGACTACGACGTCGCGGCGACGTCGGCGTCGGGCGTTGCCGCGGTCTTCCGGGTCACCGCCCGCGTGGAAATCAAATCTTCAACCCGACTTCAATGTGCGCGTAATCGAACGGTTTGCGACCGGACTCTTCGGCTGTGCTTCAAGAACTCGACGAGAGCAATCGATTCGTCCAAGAATCAGCCGAATCGACGTCGATTTGTCCGAGCTAGAGAGTTCCGAAGTTTGGTGGGGACCCCCCAAACCAGTGGTTGGATTCCACACAGGTCACCGCCAAAATCGTGCGCCGCGAGCTGCGGCGCCTGAGCGACGCCGAGCGCGACGCCTACCTCGACGCCATCCGCGTGCTCTACGCGACGCCCGACGCCGACGGCCTCCGGCTCTACGGCGACGACTTCAGGAGCGGCGACTACTTCGTGCGCATGCACCTCAAGGGCGCCGCGGACCGGTCCTGCGACCACTGGCACGACGACGCGGGCGTACTCAACCACCACGCGGGCATCACCTGGCTCTTCGAGGCGGCGCTGCGGAGCGTCGACGCGACCACGGCCGCGCACTACTGGGACTACACCGTCGACGCGGCCGACCTCGGCGACGCGTGGCCCGAGTCCTTCGTCTTCGGCGACGACTGGTTCGGGGCGCCGGAGAGCGACACGCACGTCGTGTCCCGCGGCCGCTTCGCCTTCACGGCCGTGCGGAGAAACGCCGCGGGCTACGCCAACGCCAGTGTGGATTCCAACCGCTGGTTTGGGGGGTCCCCACCAAACTTCAGAACTCTCTAGCTCCGTCAAATCGAAGTCGATTCGGCTGATTTTTGGACGAATCGATTGCTCTCGTCAAGTTCTCGAAACACAGCGAAAGAGTCTGGTCCAAACCGTTCGATTACGTCGTGAAGATTTGGAATCCACACAGGCCAATACGACGAACGCGTTCGGCTTGCTGCGGTCGCCGTGGAACGCGTCGCCGGTGCCGTTCCTCGCGCGGTCGACGTCGACCCTGGGCCTCCGGGGCAACGGCTACGGCACGTTCCCGACCTGCGCCATGTTCGCGAGCGTGCTGCGCGACGGGAAGCTCTCGACGATTCTGAGAGGCGCGAACGGCCAGCTCCACGGGCCCGTGCACATCATGGTCGGCGGCCACTGGGGCGTCGACGACGCGTGGGCGGCGTACCTGTCGACCCAAAAGTCCAACGACTACTGGCTGCTGCTCTCCAAGTACCTCTGGCGCCAGGGCTACGTCGAGTGCCCGACGGCGTGTTCCGACGACGCGCCGAAGCGCGCGTGCGCGTGCGCGTGCCCCGCGCTCGACGCGGGCGACCTCGACGCGGCGACGATTTTGGTCGACTCCGACGTCGCGGACCTCGCGCCCCCCCAGGGCCAGTGGCTCGAGAAGCTGCGCCGCGAGACGAACTTCACGGAGGACGACGCGCTGCGGCTTTTGTGCGCCGTGGGCACGCCGGGCGAGCTCTTCACGTCGGCGGCGCCCCAGGACCCCCTCTTCTGGCCGCTCCACGGCAACGCGGAGCGGTTCCTCGCCTACGCGCGCGCGCTCGCGGCCGCCGGCGAGCTCGCCTTGGTACAGGGCAGCACAAGAGAGCGAAATTCCCAACTTCAAAGGCTCCTATCTCGGTCGTTTTCCACTCGTTTCGGCTGATCTTTGGACGAGCGATCATCTCTCGGAACGGTCTCGAAGCGTGGGTGCTTTTTCCGGAACGCGCGCGCGCGGAACACTCACGTTGAAGCGACGTTGAATCACCCTTGTGCTGCCCAGGCCTTGGACGAGACGTGGGCCTACGACCGCGCGCGGTCGCCGTCGGAGACGGGCGCGGTCTGCGCCTGGTCGGGGGACGGCCGGCCGGCCTGCGCGCCGGGCGCCTGCCCGGGCCACGGCCGCGACGACGTCCTGCCCTTCGACGGCCTGCCGGGCGGCCCGCTCACGAACGGCGGCTTCTACGACCTCACGCGGCCGGGCCACCCCGACCTGCCCTACGCCTACGACAGCCTCGCGTCCTGGCCCGCCTGCGCCGGCGACTCGCTCCTCGACGAGGCGACGGACGACGCCTGGCGCTCCCACGGGCCCAACGCGGGGTAACCCTTAGTCGACGATGCGCATGATGGGGTGGCGCTCGATCTCCTGCATCTGCCGCAGGAGGCGCGCCGTGTCGTAGCGGAGCTTCTGGAACTGGTCCACGTCCATCTCGAAGGTCTTGATCGAACCGTCGCTGAGGCTCAGCTCGACCATGACGCTCGGCTTCATGATCTTGTCGAGCGACGACGTCGAGATCGACACGTCGACGCGCCACTTCACGTTGGCGATGCGCGGGAAGAACTCGGGCCGCGCGGGGTCGCGGCCGGGGCACGCCGCGGCGCGGGCCCGGACGGCGGCCTCGTTCTCCTTCACCCAGGCGATGTCCGCGGCGTCGCGCAGGCCGCCCCTGAGCGTCGC
The DNA here is from genome assembly GCF_000186865.1 of Aureococcus anophagefferens. Lineage (NCBI taxonomy): Eukaryota > Pelagophyceae > Pelagomonadales > Pelagomonadaceae > Aureococcus > Aureococcus anophagefferens. Next base: position 974,770 of record NW_008705574.1, read on the forward strand.
GAGGGCCGCGAGGCTCGCGTCGAACTGGCCCGTCGTGCACGCCTGCCGCGCCTCCGCCGCGAGGGCGCACTTCTTCTCCATCGCGCGCGCCTTTCGGGGGCGGCGGCGCGGGCCGCGGCGCGGCGGCCGAGAGAGCGGGCAGCCTCTCGGTCTAGGGATCCCTAGAGCAACTTTGGTGCAAGAGGCAAAGATGCATCGCGTAATAAGAAGACGGCGGCGGCATCAGCGGCGGCAACGCCTACGAGCGCGCCTTCGGGCTGCCCGCCGGCTCCGTCGCGTCGACGAGCAAGGCCTACCGCGCCTGGAAGAAGAAGACGGACAAGAACAAGAAGCCCGCCTCCAAGCCGAAGCCCGCGACGAAGCGCGCGCAGCCGAACCTGGCGGTGCACGAGAAGATCAAGTACAACGCCGCCTTCAAGCCGCCGTCGCTGCTCTCCTACGGCAAGCAGGCGCTCCTCCCGGGCGCGGCGCCGGCGCTCGCCCCGCCGCCGCCGAATCGCGTCGCGGTCCGCGGCGACGTCATCGACCTCACGGAGTCGCCGAAGCCGAAGCCCTCGGCGACGGCGCAGCAGCGCGGCGGGCGCGCCGCGGCCTACCGGTCCCGGATCCAGGCCTGCGGCTGCAAGTACGACGACGGCGAGCGCGTCGGCGCCAAGGTCGCGACGTCGAAGAGCGCGACGAACTTCGGCCGGCTCTACTACACCTGCGGCTACGCCAAGGTCAACGGCTCGCGGGCGGGGCTCGGCGGGTTCCGCTGCGTGACCTCCGAGAAGCGCTGGATCGCGTGGGTCCGCGACGCGGACGTCGCCAAGGAGCGCGACCGCGTCGTCTACTAGTCCGTCGGCGTCTTCGCGGCCTACGAGCTCAACACGATGCGCCCGACCGTCGGCATCGACGACGAGATCATGCCCGTGCCCTTCTTCGCGTCCCGCGCGCCCTTCGCGGCGACCGCCGACGCGCTCCGCCCTTCCCGCCCCCGCGCGCGCGCCGCGCGCGGTCAGCCACGACGAACATGGTAAGTGCGCTGGCTCCTGCCCGCCGCCGGGGGAGCCCCTCGCGCTTAAATCGAATTACGGGAGATTACCGCGCCAGCGGGGGGTACGGGCAGGACCCCCGCGGGTGGCCCCTCAAGGGCCTGCCGCACGTCCTGCACTTCCGCGGCGCCCGCGACCTCCCCGGCGCGCCGCGACCGGGCTTCTCGCGCTTCGCCGCGTCGGCCTTCTCGCGCTTCGCCGCGTCGGCCTTCTCGCGCTTCGCGGCGTCAGCCTTCGCGCGCTCCGCCGGGAAGATCTCCCGGCGCTCCTCCGTCCGCTTCGCCGCCTGCTTCAACGCGTCGGCCTTCGCGCGCTTCCTCGCGCGCGATGACAAGCCCTGCATCGCGCGCTTCTCCGACGGCTTTAGCGCCGGTTGCCCCTTGAGGCACCGGCTGCAGGCGTTCGCGTCGCCCTGGAGCCAGACCATGGAGCCGCAGGGGCAGTAGATGCGGTCGGGATTCAGCTGGCGCTCGCGCGCGTGGGCGTCCTCGACGGATCGCTCGAGCTCGCGGAGCACGTGGACCGACGCGCCGCCCTTGTACGCCTTCTTGAGGCGGTCCTCCGCGAGGTGGCGCTCGTACACCGCCAGGCCCTCGGGCCGGCAGTGGGAGCGGTCCTTTTTGCGCGCCAGGAGCGCGTCCGACTTCTTGACGGACGCGACCAACGCGTCGCTCAAGAGCGTCGGCTTCAGCACGCGTTTTTGCGCGGAAAAGCGGTCCAGCGCCGCGTCCACGGCCGACTGCGCGTCCGCCAGCGCGACGCAGTCCTCGACCGTGGCCGCCGTCCCGCGCTCCCACGCCGCCGCGAGCCGCTTTTCCACGTCCGCGAGGTGATCGTCCGCCGCGATCCATTCATCCCGTCGAAGCTCGAGCTTCTCCTCCTCCGAAATCGTCACGTCCATGGTCGCCGAGTCGTCCTCGACGAAGCAGCGCTTGGCGTCCCGTCCCGCGGCGTCGTCCATCGCGAGGGCGCGCGGTCGCTTCGCGTCGACGACGGCGCGCGCCGCGTGCGGCCGCGGCGACGAGAACGCGCGTCGCGACGACGACGCGTCCGCGGCCGCCGCCTCGAGCGCGAAGAGCTCCGGCGCCGACGCGCCTTCCCACGCCGCGTCCGCCGCGCCGAAGCCCGGCGACGCGTCGTTCACGGCGTGCGACGCCGACACGGCGGAGCCGAGACTTGCGCCGTCGATCCGAAGCATCACGCTCGGTTTGAGCCGTTTCGCGTTCAAACTTCGCTCTAAGGACTTCATGCGAATGGATGCGACGCCCGAGGGCAAGACCGGGGCGCGTCAAGGGCGCGTGCGGCGACGTGCGCACGAGGCGAATTCAAGTTCGTGCCAACGGAGTGTGTGAAATCCCACGTAGATCTGTGGCAAAGCGAGCCGAGCATGCGCGGCCCCGCGGCGCGACGCGCGCGACGCGCGCGCAACAGAGATCAGGCGTATGCGTGCGCACGCGCGCGCGCTGTCGACCGCTGCGCGCACTAGCAGCTCTTCGACGGCGGCAGCGCGTTCGAGAACGACGGCAAGAGCCATCGCAGCATCGCTGCTGGATTACGGAGCGCGCAGCGTCGCAGCGGTGCGCGCCACGAACTACGCCTTCGCGTTGCGACCTTCTAGCACGCCTGCATGCACAGCTAGCCCACGGACGGCGTCACCGCGCGCGCGGCCGAGCGCGGCCGCGGCGACGGCGCGCCGCGCGGCGAGACGTCGTCGCCGCGCCGTGACGACGACGGCGGCGCCGGTCCCATGGCGCGCGCGGCGGCGGCCTCGCGACGACGCACTGCGGCCCCGCGGACACGAGGTCGAGCTCGCCGGCGTCGGCGTCGCCGCGGGAACGCGCTCGTCGGCGCCGCTCGCGGTCGACGAAGCCGTTCGACGCGCCGTCGCCCGCGGACTCGACGACGAGGATCGTGTTCGCAGCGCTCGACGTCCTCGACGCGACGTAGTCCTGCGTCTACCGCTGGCCCACGGACGGCGTCACCGCGCGCGCGGCCGAGCGCGGCCGCGGCGACGGCGCGCCGCGCGGCGAGACGTCGTCGCCGCGCCGTGACGACGACGGCGGCGCCGGTCCCATGGCGCGCGCGGCGGCGGCCTCGCGACGACGCACTGCGGCCCCGCGGACACGAGGTCGAGCTCGCCGGCGTCGGCGTCGCCGCGGGAACGCGCTCGTCGGCGCCGCTCGCGGTCGACGAAGCCGTTCGACGCGCCGTCGCCCGCGGACTCGACGACGAGGATCGTGTTCGCAGCGCTCGACGTCCTCGACGCGACGTAGTCCTGCGTCTACCGCTGGCCCACGGACGGCGTCACCGCGCGCGCGGCCGAGCGCGGCCGCGGCGACGGCGCGCCGCGCGGCGAGACGTCGTCGCCGCGCCGTGACGACGACGGCGGCGCCGGTCCCATGGCGCGCGCGGCGGCGGCCTCGCGACGACGCACTGCGGCCCCGCGGACACGAGGTCGAGCTCGCCGGCGTCGGCGTCGCCGCGGGAACGCGCTCGTCGGCGCCGCTCGCGGTCGACGAAGCCGTTCGACGCGCCGTCGCCCGCGGACTCGACGACGAGGATCGTGTTCGCAGCGCTCGACGTCCTCGACGCGACGTAGTCCTGCGTCTACCGCTGGCCCACGGACGGCGTCACCGCGCGCGCGGCCGAGCGCGGCCGCGGCGACGGCGCGCCGCGCGGCGAGACGTCGTCGCCGCGCCGTGACGACGACGGCGGCGCCGGTCCCATGGCGCGCGCGGCGGCGGCCTCGCGACGACGCACTGCGGCCCCGCGGACACGAGGTCGAGCTCGCCGGCGTCGGCGTCGCCGCGGGAACGCGCTCGTCGGCGCCGCGCCCGACGCGTCAGCAGCGTCCACCACACTTCCAACGGCGCACCCTTAGTTTTGCAGTTTAGTCATCTCCCTTCGGAGACTCGGGACGGGGGAGAGGTAGACCACGGGCTCTGAGCCCGGAGCTCGGGCTGCGGCGGCAGGCTCGCGGGAGAGGCCTAGGCCGGAGCGGCGTCGGCGTCAGCGGCGTCGGCGTCAGCGGCGCCGTCTTCGTCGGTTCCGTCGGGCGGGCACCCATCGTCGAGATCAACCGTCGCTCGTGCTAAGATCCCTTGCAGCACAGAGGAGGCATCCTCTTCGTCCGCGTCGTCCTCGTCGTCCGAGAGATCCTCGATAGGCCGCATCCGCTGGCCGCCGAGCGAAAAGATGCGCGCGGCGTCCAACCTGAACGTGTTGAGGTTGATGTGCAGGTCGATGCGGAGCTCCATGACCTCCTTGACCTTGACCATGTAGATGTTCGTCCCCGTGTCCAAAACGACGTAGCCGCGTTCCACCGCGACGATCGTCAGGTGGCCCCAGAAACCTACCGTGAACGGGTGATTGAAAGTGATGACTCGACGCTGCTCCTACAGAACGCCATGAATTTGTCTTGCCACCAATCGCGCGCGTTGCTCTTCTTCACGTCGCACAAGAAAGCAACGATGCTGGTCACGAGGATGACGCCGATGTCGAGGAAGCCGACCTTCCTGACGAAGTTTGGATCGCGGCTCCACCCTAAATCGCTGAGGCTGCTCCACAGCAGATCTGTGCCGGGTGGCTGCGGCGCCATCCTAGGATTCCACGCGAGCGCGTGATCGACCACATGCCAAATCTGAATCGTGCTCATGGAGAAGCCTCGCTTCCGCAGGATCAGCCCGACGTCGCGCCGCTCCTTCCACAGGAGCGTCGAGAGGAGCAGCGTCGCGAACGCGCGCCCGATTCCGACCATCTTTTCGACGCCCCGGGCGAGGTCCACATCCTCGTCGTCCTCTTCTTGGGCGAGCGCTTTGATGAAGTTGTGGGAAACGCTGTTCGTCGGGCCGCCGTCGGCGCCCTTCTTGCCGAGGCGGCCAGCGATAGCGCCGAGCGCGCCACGGTTTACGTTCGGATTGCGGTAGAGAGTAGCCATCGTCTCAGCCTTTCGCAAATTAATGTCAAGTTGCAGTCGTAAAAGAAACGTTGACTCGAGTCCAGCGTCGCGATGGTCCAGCGCCTCACTTTCGACACGGCGTCCGTCGTTGTCTCTTTCACGGATCAGCCCGCGTGGGTGCGCGGCTTGCTGTGCGCGAACAAGGAGATGGCAAGCAAGCTCTGGAAGATCTTCATGGACGCTGCGGTGGAGTCGCGCGCCACCACAACATTCCTTTACAAAAGCCCTCCTAGGGGTTTGCCCGACTACGCGGACTCGGAGGCAACCGCCGCCTACTGCGAGGCGATCGTCGCGCAAGTGGAGCGATGCGCGTCCCCCACAGCGACGAGCGCCGACCGCAAGGTCGGCGGGCGGGCGGCGTTTGCCGCGGGATCTTTCCACGGTGAGCACAGCCTCGAGCTGGCGGTGCGCTGCCACTTATTCTCTGCGCTCGTGTCATGCATCACGCTCTTTTTCCAGCGCTGGGAAGCGACGGCGGCGGAACCGGTCCCCTCTCGATCATTCGAACGAACCGTCGTTCTGGCAACGAGCGAGTTCGTGATGCACTGCAAGCAGTGCGGTGTTGCATTCTGCCATACGCCTAATTCCCATTCTCATGAGATTATGGACTTGTTGGACGCAATGCAGCTCCTCTGCGAGGCGTGGAACGGCCCTCACGAACTCAAGACTCGTGATGAAGATTTCCTCTATGCAGTCAACGGCTTGGGGCACCTGCTCGAAGAAGACATCGACAAAGATGACGCCTATTGGCTCCGCGACTTAGACTACTAATATTCTCGTAGAGCCAGCGCGAAAACCCCACGTGTCGCCGACGGCGTGCCCGGTCGACGCCCGCGTCGAACTTGTAGTAGACGCCGTCCTCGCTCGCGGCGAAGGTCGTCTCGTGGACGTTGTCCTCGATGGCGCCGTACATGGTGTGCACGGGCTGGGCGGCGTGCGTCTCGTCGGACTGGCCGCGCGCCTGGCTCGTGAGCGCGTAGGTGTCGATGGCCGTGAGCGTGACGTCGACGTCGCACGTCGCCGCCTCCGTGATCTTGACGGTGCACGTGACGTGCGAGGGCACGCTCGAGCGCCCGTCGAAGGTGACGTCGTCGAGGCCCGCGGACGTGCCGTAGATCTTGACGGTGATGTCGTCGAGGCCCGCGAGCGCGCCGCGGTTGCTGAAGCGGAGCGTCTTCTCCGGGAGCGACATGCAGTTGTCCGTCGCGAAAACCGTGGGCATCACCGCCGACGACGAGGGAGCCCGTGTGCTCGAGCGTGTAGGCGAGACCTAGGCCGAGGTGCCGTCGCCGAAGCCGGACCTGGGGACCGCGACTAGCGTCTCGTCGATGGTGGAGTTCGGCGGGCTGGCGCGCGCGCTGCCCGCGGCGAGCGCAAGCGCCTCGAGCTCGAGCAAATCGCGGGGCGACGTCCATGCACGCAGACGCTGCAAGTCGAGTAGCGCGCGCGCGTCCACGACGAAGTCCAAGCAGCCATCGCGTTAAGTTTTCAAGTTGAAAATCAACATGCATCCGTAAAAAACGCAGCTGAACGAGCTGGGCTCCCGCCGTGTCCACTCCGGTCGCGTGCGCCATGGCGGCTGCGGTGGCTCCGCTTTCCACGACGATCGCGGCGGCGGAGGCGGACGCCGACGACACGCGCGAGGCCATCTCTGGCGGCTATGATTGGCCGTCGGAGATGCGGCGTCTTCTCGACGTCAAGAAGGAGATGCTTGGCGAGGAGGAAGACGCGCCGGCGTTCGACGAAGAAGACAAGACGCGGCTGCGCAAGAAAATTCAGGAGGCTGAGGACTACAAGGCGGTCTTCACGGTGCCGGACGGCCACTTCTTCAAGATCCAGCTCGCGGCCGCGGCGCGGTCCGGCGAGTTCACTGCGCTCCTCAGTTTTTCTGGCATGCCCGAGCCGCCGGTAGGAGAGACGTGGGCGAAGCTTCTCGCTCAAGTGCGTGACGGCGGTCCGCGGGCGGTCGTCACCATCCTGCGCGGCGTCCGCGAACAGGCCCTTTGGCTCGTGTTTTGTCTCGCAGAGTGGATGTTCAGCAACGCGGGGCAGCTGCTCGACGGCGTCATGCCCGGCGCCATCCAGGAGCCCGAGGGCCTCGGCGTCGCTCTGCTCCTCGTGCACTACCTGAACTTCATGTGCTCGGCGGTCGAAGGGAACGGCACGATGTGCACGCTACTTCAGTCAATCGGTTACCGTGTTTTTGTTTTTGAGCAAGACGGCTCTTTGGCGAAGGAGTGCGCGCGGCCGCTCGCGACCTTCAACGAAGACTGGCCGAGTCATGAGAATTTCACGACAGTGGACATCGAGGAAAAATACCGCGCGTCCTTCGACACGAGCTACCCGTCGAACAGTCGGGCACTGAAAGCCCTTGCGAAGACCATCGGCCAGTCGGCCGCCGAGGCCGTCAAAAAGTCGGCCGACGAGCCCGCCATCAAAGCCGCCAAAGCCGCGCGCAAGGCGGCCGCCGAGGCCGCGCGCAAGGCGGCCGCCGAGGCCGGCGGCGCGGAGTCCGCGCCGGAGCCCGCGGCGACGATGCCGGCCGCGCCGCCCGCACCGGCCGCGCCGCCCGCGCCGCCCGCGCCGCCCGCGCCGCCCGCGCCGCCCGCGCCGCCCGCCGAGCACACGCACCTCACGCGAAGCCGCAACAAAAACCAGTGAGCCCCACAGCTCCCCCACGCCTCCCCCGCCCGAAGCCCCGGGGCTAGGCCTGGTCCCCGGCGCCTTAGCCCGAGCGGCGCCACCAGCACGAACGGCGCGTCGCGGGCGCGTCGCGGGGGATCTCGAGGGCCGAGATCGCGCGGTCGACCGCGGCGAGGGCCCCAGGAGGGCCCGGGACACGGCCTTCCCAGCTTCACCCACTTCAGCTTTGGCCGCCGGCGAGCTCGAGGTCCATCGCCCATCGTCCTTCGGCTGCCAGCGTCGCCGCGCG
>NW_008705574.1:982743-1029024 GCF_000186865.1 Aureococcus anophagefferens
TGAGGGAAGATGCCGTTCATCGCGTAATTCGAACGTAAGAAGAAGACAAGAACTCAAAATGCAGCCCATGCCCAGCGGGCCGCCCCCGTCGCCGTCGCAGCGGCGGGGACCGCTGGAGGCCTTCTTCCAGCAGGCGGCGTCGACGGGCTTCGCCCTCTTCATCCTCCCGGGAGGGCCGGTCGTCTTTTGGACCCTCTTCCTCTGGCTGGCGTCGAGCCGCTGCCTCGCCCTGCGTGCCCTCGTCCTGGCCTACGGCGTCTGGATGTGGTTCTTCGACACGGCGCGCCTGAGCGGCGAGCGGTCGTCGCGGAGCGTCCGCGGCTGGCGCGTCTGGCGCCTCCTGGCGGCCTATTTTCCCGCGAGCCTCCACGCGACGGCGGCGCTGCCACCGGGCGGCAAGTACGTGCTCGGCTACCACCCGCACGGCGTCGTGAGCCTCGGCGCCTTCGTCGGCGTCGGCACGAACGGCGTCGGCCTCGACGACGCCTTCCCGGGCCTGGACTTCCACCTCTGCACGCTGGCCGTGAACTTCAAGATGCCGTTCATCCGCGAGCTCATCCTCCGCCTCGGCATCATCCCGGCGTCCAAGGCCTGCATCCGGCGCGCGCTCGCGCGGAACGGCGGCGCCGTGTGCATCGCCGTCGGCGGCGCCAAGGAGGCGCTCCTCTCGACGCCGGGCGCGCCCTACGAGCTCTACCTCGGCAAGCGCAAGGGCTTCGTCCGCGAGGCGCTGCTCGCGGAGGCGTCCCTCGTGCCGACCTTCGCCTTCGGGGAGCTCGACGTCTTCCGCGCGCCGGCCCGCGGCTCCCGCGCGCGCCGCTGGCTGCTGACGTTCCAGAACTGGGGCCTCGGCTGGTACGGCTACAGCCTGCCCGTTTTCTGCGGGAATCTCCCCTTCACGAACGTCGGTTTCGGCCTCCAGCCCATCTCCGAGGCCGTCCACATTGTCACCGGCGCGCCCATCCCCCACGACGGCGTCGCCGGGCCCGTCACGGACGCGCGCGTCGACGCGATGCACGCCAGGTACGTCGCCGCGCTCCGGGCCCTCTTCGACGCGCACAAGGGCGCCTACGCGCCGGGCCGGGAGCTCCTCATTAAGTGATACCCCCTACTTCTGGTGCTTCTTCTTGTGGTGCTTCTTGCTCTCCTTGCGCTTCGGCGAGCCCGGCTCCGGCGGCCTCGGCGCCGGCGGCGGCGGCGCGACGTCGCCCGGGCCGAAGCAGGACTGCTCCCGGGCCGCCGCGTCGTCGCGGCCGTAGTCGAGCCCCGCCTGGCAGAAGAGGAGGTCCGCGAAGGGGTTGCCGAAGAAGCCGCCCGCCGCCGGCGCGTCGTCGCCTTCGCCGCCGCCGCCGAAGAGCGACGCGGACGCGCCGCCGGCCTGCTTCTCGAGGTCGCGCAGGACCCCCCGGAGCTCCGCGACGCGGTCCGACGCGCGCTGGCGCTCCCCGGGCGACGCCGTGTTCTCGAGGTCCCGCCGCTGCTCCCGCGCGGCCGCGCGCGCGAGGAGGCCGTCGCCGTACTTGAGGAGCGCGACGACGGGGTCCGTGTCCCCGAGGTCCGCGACGGCGTCGTCGGGTGACGCCGCGGCGACGACGGCCCCGGGCGCGGGCGGCGCCTCGCCGCCGCCGTCGCCCTTGGCGTGGCCGAGCACGTCGAAGGCGACGCGGAGCGCCGCGCTCTCCGAGTCGACGCAGTGCGCGTAGACGTTCTCCTCGCCCTCCTCGGCCGCGCGCTGCCGGAGCGCCGCGGACGACGACTGCTTCCGGAAGGAGCTCCGCGCGACGGAGATGCCCAGCGCCGCGTGGGCCACGGGCCGCGGCACGAGCATCGCGTGCTTGCCCGCGACGACGCGCCGCTTGCTATAACGACAACTCCGGAGGATCGACTGCATGCAGAACCGGAGGTCGACGACGCGGTGCTCCTCGGCGGCCAGGATGTAGTAGAGCACGCTCGAGCGGTCCTGGTCCTCGACGAGGTAGTGGAGCGCCTGGGCCCGCACGGGCCGCTGCATGTAGCGCTCCATGCGCAGCAGCGCGCCGAAGTAGACGGTCCGCTCGACCTGCGACAGCTCCGTCATGCAGAAGTCGATCATGCCCGGGAACTCCTGGGCGAGCTTGCGCCAGAAGACCGCGCGCGAGTCCGCCGAGTAGCTGGACGTCGGCGAGTCGTTGGCGACGTAGGGCTTGAGGTCCGCGGCGACGGCCGCGAAGCGCTCGTAGTCGCCCGCGTCGCGCCGCGCGTCCGTCGCCCAGACGTGGAAGGGGAGCTGCTTGAAGGTCTGGCCCATCTCCTGCATGCGCAGCGACAGCTCGAGGTAGTGCTCGTGGACGGCCTCGAGGCAGAAGTGCGCGCCCGCGCCCGTGTCGTCGACGTTCGCGCGGTGCTTCACGGCGCCGACGGACCGGCGCCGGCCGCCGCGCGCGACGGACGTCTGCCGCTCGAGGTTGAACCTCGCGCCCGACGCGCGCGCCGCCGAGTGGCCGCGCCTCCGGCCGCCGGCGGAGAGCTGGAGCAGCTTGGACTTGAGGAAGGACAGCTTCAAAGCTTCCCTCATGGACGAGAAGAGCGCGTGGGCCGTCGACTCGTCGGACTTGGACAACGCGACGTGGTCGAGCACCGTGTCGATGGCCCGCTCCCGGAGCGTGTCCTCGCCCCACGCGACGACGGACAAAAACACCGCGATCGCGAAGAAGACCAGCTGGCAAAAAACGACCCCGACGACCCAGACCGTGCCGCCCAGGGAGTGGGCGTAGATGAAGAGCGTCGTCACGACGAACGCGAAGACCATGTCGATGGTGAAGACGTCGAAGCGGTCGTGCCGCTTCTTCACGTAGGGCCGCGCGTGGAGGCTCCGGCCTGTGCGGAAATCAAATCTTCAACCCGACTTCAATGTGCGCGTATGCGACCGTTTCGACGCAAAGCTTTCTACTGTGCTTCGAGAACTCGATGAGAGCAATCGATTCGTCCAAACATCAGCCGAATCGACTTCGATGTGACCGAGCTAGAGAGTTCTGAAGTTTGGTGGGGACCCCCCGAACCAGCGGTTGATTTCCACGCAGGCTCCGGCTCCTAGCGAGGCTCAACAGGCACAGCGTCAGCACGACCTGGACGCTGCCGTTGTCGACGCACGTCGCGATGGCGCAGATGAGCACCGTGCGCATCGTGAGCCTGAACTGCCAGTCGTGGAGCGGCGCGCGGAAGCGCTCGTAGGCCCAGCCGAGCGTGTCGAGCATCTCCGGCGAGTGGACGCCGTTGTCGTGGAGGTAGGCCATTTGGACACGGTAGTAGATGTAGGTCGGCAGGCCCAGCACCACGCCGAAAAAGTAGAGGAGGGAGAAGGCGAGGTAGAGCACGCGCTGCGGGTTGTCGCCGTCGCACCTCACCTGCGGGTCCTCGCGCATGTACCAGGCGCCGTTGATCTCGTCGCAGCGGATCGCGTGGAGCGAGTTGAAGGCGATGGTCGTGTGCTGCACGTCCAGCAGGCTCAGGAACTCCGTGACGCCCCGCGCGATCTGCGGGCCGAACTCGCCCTCGTACCGGACCGACGCGAAGACGGCCCCAAAGCTCCGGTAGGCCCGGTCCGTGGCGAACTTGTGGGCGACGCGCGTCGTCACGGGCACGAAGCGCAGCAGGCCCAGCGCGCAGACGAGCATCTGGGTCACGTGGGACCGCCACGGCGTCCACGTGATCACGCACGACGGCTTGAAGACGTCGACGTCGAAGAGCATGAAGTCGAGGAAGAGGGAGTACTTCTGGATGAACTCCACGGGGAAGTCGATCTGGTACCGCGCGATGATGGCCATGTGCTGGACGCTGTAGACGAGCATGCCGAGCGGCGCGTAGACGTTGAGGAGCACGTTGTTCACCTGGGCAGCAAAAGGGTGATTCAAGTTCGCTTCAACGTGAGTGTTCCGCGCGCGCGCGTTCCGGAGAAGGCATCTACGCTCCGAGGCCGTTCCGAGAGAGATGATCGCTCGACCAAAAATCAGCCGAAACGAGTGGAAACCGGCCGAGAGAGGCGCCTTTGAAGTCGGGAATGTCGCTCTCTTTTGCTGCCCTGTTGTTCACGTAGAGCCAGCCCAGCACGACGGCGAGGATGGACGACCCCGTGAGGAGCCAGCGGTTCCGCGTCGTCTGCGGGCACTTGAAGGGCAGCGACGACGAGATCGTGAAGTAGCGGTCCGCGGCGCCGCGCGTCGCGGCCACGGACTCGAGCCGCGAGCAGAGGCGCCCCGTGTAGCCCGGCCGGCAGCGGAACTTCTTCCGGCAGTGGCCCGGCTCGCACTCGTAGAACTCGTGGGGGCTCGCCGCGTCGCCCCAGTAGCCCTCGCGCGGGTAGGGCGCGTCGAGGCCGCCCAAGCAGACGCCGTTGTCCGGGCACGACGCGCAGGACGACCCTCTGAGGTAGAACCCGGGCAGGCAGCGGTCGCAGACCGGCGACCCGGCGAGCGAGTCCCGGGCGTCCTCGCAGGGGTCGCAGCCGAGGCCCCGGACCTCGTAGCCCGCGGGGCAGTCCGCGTCGTACGCCGTCACGAGGTACCACTCGAGGCCCCCGATGGCGAAGTCGAGCGCGCTCACGTAGGTGAACGTGCCGTTGACGACCCGCAGATCGCCGGCGACGACGCCGGCGACGTAGGCCGCGGAGCCGTTGGCGACGAGCGCGTTCGAACTATTCGGCGCGTAGTGGAAGAGGTCGTCGGCCGGCGCGACGCGGGGCCCGACGGACGACGCGACGACGCGCAGGTCGGCGTCGACGACGTAGAAGAAGAGCCCCTTGGGGTCGTAGGCGCCGAGGTCTTCCCGCCACCACGTCCGCGCCGTCGCCGCGATGATCTCGGACACGCGGCTGAGGCCCACGTCCGCGCCCGCGGCGCCCCGCAGCTTGCCCTCGGCGTCGAAGAGGGGCGCGGCGATGGTGTAGCCCACGCCCGCGGCCACGTCCGCGGGCATCGCGTAGGGCGTCGTCCACCGCGGCGTCTTGTACTTGACGGAGCTCCGGAACCAGTGCGTCGTCGTGCAGTCGAACTTCGTCGTCTTCAACGCGTCGACGGGCTCGCCGAGGGCGTCGCTCGTGAAGGCGACGGCGCAGAGGTCGTAGTCGAAGTCGTCGCAGCGGCCGCGCGACACGTACTTTTCCGCGTCGAGCTTCCCCTTGCCCTTGACGTTCTTGCCCAGGGTCACGGTGAGGTTCCCCGCGGACGCGGCGCGCGCGCCGCTCGACTTGTAAAAGTCCTCGCGCAGGTAGGCGTACGCGTAGTACGCGTGGTCCGCGTCGAAGCCCGCGTAGATCGCGAGCACGTTGCGCTCGCCTGGGGGGGACGCGGGCGATTCGACGTCGCTTCGACGCGCGCGTTCCGCGCGCGCGCGTTCCGAAACAAAGGACCCGCGCGTCGAGCGCGCTCCGAGGGACGATCGCTCGTCCGGAAATCAGCGGAGAGAACGGCCGCGCCCGCGTCCCGCGCGGGAGCGCGCCGAGGTTCTGCGCGGTGGCCATGAGCGTCTTCATCGTCGTCGTCTCGGCGACGGTCCCGTTGAAGAGGAGGCCGTTGCGCGACGCGTAGGCGAGCTGCGTGCTCTGCGAGCTCACGAAGTCGAGCGCCTGGACGAGCGTCGCGCCGACGACGGTCGCCATGACGAAGTCGAAGCCGATCTCCGCCGACGCGTCGTCGGCGCCGACGACGCCGCAGAGGACCAGGAGCGGCGCGAGCCAGCGCCGGCGCGCCATGGCGCCGCGGAGCGAGGCGGAACCGCGCAGGGTGTCGTGGAGGGTGGAATAATGCAGCTTCACCGTCGGGGCAGCCTCAGGATATGCGGTAGATGATGCTGTGGAGATGCTGCGAAAGACCTCGATTCGTGGCAAAATGTCCGAGGCCGTCGCGATGAGCTCCTACGACAACGACGAGCCCATCGTCGAGGACGTGACGGCGAAGAACTTCGAGGGCATCGACGCCGCGGACTGGCACCGCAAGCGCGACGAGGACGCCGACGCCGCGGCCTTTGGCGACGACGAGCTCGACGCCGAGGGCTACCGCGTGCTCATGCCCGGCGTGCGCTACAAGGAGGTGAGGAAGGGCACGGGCCCCCAGGCGGAGTACAAGCAGGCCGTGATCTGCACCTGGACCGGCGCGCTGACGGAGACGGGCGAGGTCTTCGAGACGTGCAAGCGGAAGATGCTCAGGGTCGGCGACGCGGACGTGCCGCCCGGGCTGGAGCTGGCGCTCCGCCAGCAGCAGGACGGCACGAAGTGCGTCTGCAAGGCCGAGTGGCGCTTCGCCTACGGCGACGTCGGGCGCCCGGCCTCCGACGACGAGAAGACGAAGAGCGTTCCCCCGAACTCGGCCGTGACGTGGACGATCGAGACGCACCGCCTCTGGTACAAGGAGTGCGACGACACGATGACGCCCGGCGAGATGCTCTACGACGCGCGCAACAAGAAGGTGCTGGGCAACGAGCACTTCCACCACGAGAACTGGAAGAAGGCGGGCGCGAACTACCAGGAGGTCTTGAAGGGGCTGAACGTCTGGAACTACGAGGAGGGGGACCCGGACCGGATCGAGGCCGAGGAGATCTACATCCACTGCGGCAACAACCTCGTCTACGCGTTGATGAAGATGGACGAGTGGCTCAAGGCCGAGAAGGCCGTCTGCGACGTGCTCACCGTCGCGCCCGACGACAAGAAGAGCCTCTACCGCGCGACGCAGGTCGCCATGCACCTGTCCAAGTGGCCCGAGGCCGACGCGGCGCTCAAGATCGCCATGGAGACCTGGCCGAACCACAAGCAGTTCCGGGACCTCTACGAGACGCTCCGCGAGCACAAGCGGAAGTACCGCGAGCGCAAGGCGAAGATGTCCGCGAAGATGTCGAAGAACCTCTTCAACTCGGCGCCCAAGCCCAAGCCGGCGGAGGACGACGAGTCGGACTCGAACTCGGACTCGGACTCGGACGCGGAGGACGCGCCGGCCGCGGCGCCGGCCGCGGCGGCCGCCGGCGACGCGCCCGCGGCCGCGCCGGCCGCGGAGGGCCGCCGCTGCGCGGTCATGTAGGGGCCTCGTAAGCTTGTTCTCGCTAGAAAGGGGGGGGCGTTCTTTACGACCGCGCGGGACTGCTTCTTGGGGATGGGGGCCACGCGCGCTAGGCGGGCTCCCGGCGCGCGGCCTCGGCCGCCGGCTCCGCGACGACGACATCCTCGGCGGCGTCCGCGAGGGGCGCCCAGGCCGCGTGCCGGTGGACGCGGCACTCCGCGAGCTCGGAGCCGCACGTGCAGTTCCAGAACGCGAAGAGGTTCCAGACGACGCACTCGTCCGCGGGCACGTAGCAGGGGCACGACAGCGCGACCGCGGACTCGTCGCGGACGCACCCGCCGCAGAGCCGGCAGGTCGGGCAGTCGCCGTGGCAGCAGCACGGCGGTTTCGCGCGCCGCGACCCGTCCGGCGGGAGCGCGAGGAGCGCGCGCGCCGTGAGCCAGCGGACGAGCGGCCTCTCGACGGCCTCCGCGATCACGGCGGACGCGCCGACGAAGGCGGCGACGCACGCGTACCAGCGCAGGTCCGTCGGAGCGTGCTCGATGACGATCATGTGGAAGCAGTAGACGGCGTAGCTCCAGTCGCCGAGCTTCTGGAGCGGCCGCGTGCCTACGCGCGGTCGCGATCTCTCGGAAAAACGCCGCGGGACGCCGGCGCGCGCTCAGGAAGAAGCCGACCCAGCTCGCGGACCCCGCGTAGGTGAGCGCCTCGATCCAGTAGGCCAGGGGCAGGATGATGAAGGCCTCGAGGACCACGCGGAGGCCGAAGGCTCCGGCGTAGTGCGAGAAGAACGGCGTCGGAGACGCCGACGAAGAGCGCGAGCGCGACGCTCAGCGCGTCCGCGCGGCGGCCCCAGAGCGCGGGCGACGGGTCGCCCCCGGCCAGGGCGTCCTCGAGGCGGCTCCGGCCGACGATCGCGCCGATCATGAACACGGGCACGACGAACGGCGGCCAGACGCGGAGCGGCATGTAGAAGAATTGTACTAGTATTGACATTACTCTTTAGGAATTCATCCGATTTTTTGGATGAAATCTTGAAATGACGATACTTAAGCAGTTCCAACACATTTTCTTTCGATTTATAAATGATTGGATTTCGCCGCGGTCCATGCTTTCCATCGGAACACACCACTCTTTTTTCTCCCTGCAAACGGTCTGGACGACGCGGCCGTCGGACCCGTCGCCGAGCGCGATGTCGGCGTAGAACTCGAGCTCACGGTAGGGCTTGCCCAAATGCTCCGCGCCCCGCCTGTGGTTGACGAGGATGGAGAACGCGTCCTTCGTGCCGTCGGCGTCGACGCGAAACGTCGTAAACGCCAGCTTCCGGTCCTTGACCAGGCGGAAGGTGAGCCGCGACGCGCCCGCGAGGATGGCGTCGTAAGCCCGCAGGTCCGGCTGCCGCGTGCGGACCGGCGCGCGCGCCGAGGCCGGCGCCGACGGCGCGCGCCGGATCGCGCGGCGGTAGCCCGTCACGGGATTCGTCTGGAACGTGCGCTCCGCGTCGACGGAATAAATTCTCTCGCCGATGACGAGTTGCGTCTCGCCGACGACCGTTAAGAGCGTCGCACAGGAGTCAGAGTCGAAGTCGACCCACCCGTCGTCGCTGCGATACTGCCATTGTGTCGCCGCCACGGGCTCGGCCACGACCAGGGCGGCGTTGGGCTCGACGGAAACGACCGCGGCGAACGGGAGCATCGTCTGAAACTCGTTGTTTATTCCACAGACACCGCCTGATGCTCGGTCCACAGACACCGCCTGATGCTCGGGGTATTCCGGTTTATTCTGACTGAATGCTCAGGACATGCTCAGCAGGCTCAGCTATTTCGGCGAGCAAGGTGCGCTGCGGTGAAAATCGTGTAAACACGATAAGAGGGAGGCCGGCAAAACGGGTCGCCGCCGCGCAAAACGGGTCGCACGCACTTGTCGACGCACAAATAACCCACACGATATGTCTTCCTCCTGGAGCTGCTTGACCTGCGGCCTTCTCGCGTCGCCCGCGCCGGAGGACGACGGCGCGCCGGCGCCCTACGAGGTCGTCGATCTCCGGGCGCCGCCGCGGCGGGCGGGCCTCGACGACGACGACGACGGCGGCGGCGCGGACGTCGTGTCCGTCACGTTGGTCTCGACGACGACGCCGGCCGCGGCGCCGGCGGCCGCGGGAAAGCGCGGCCCCGCGCGGCGCGCGCGCCTCGCGCGATGAGAAGCGTAAGTTCGGCGTAGCCGCGCGCCGGGCGGCGTACCCCGCCCGCCGGAGGGGAGGCCCGCGGCGTAGCGCCGCCCCGTGCGTTAGGACTTCGCGCGCGCGAGGAGCGTCGACTTGAGCTCGTTGAGCCCCAGGCTCGAGGGCGCGCGCGGCGGCGGCTCGGGCCCGACCGCGGACGCGGCGCTCCTGCCGAGCTCGTCGTCGCTGTCGCCCGGCCGCAGGAACGCGTGGCGGAGCATGGCCCGCGCCGTGGGCCGCGCGTCGACGTCGCGCGTGAAGCACGTCTCGACGAAGTGGCGCAGGTCCGGCGCGAGGAGCGCGGCGTAGGGCTCGAGCGGCGGCCCGTCGTCGGACTCGAGCACGGCCATCATGAGCGCCTGCGTGGAACTCAAATCTTCAATCCGACTTCAATGTGCGCGTATGCGACCGTTTCGACGCGAGGCTTTCTGCCGTGCTTCGAGAACTCGACGAGAGCCATCGATTCGTCCAAAAATCAGCCGGATCGACTTCGATGTGACCGAGATAGAGCGTTCTGAAGTTTGGTGGCGACCCCCCACACCAGCGGTTGATTTCCACACAGAGGAGCGCGTAGGGCGAGGAGAGCTTGAGGGCCTTCCAGGGCGGGTCGCCCGTCGCCATGAGGAGCGCGAGCCCGCCCATGGCCCAGACGTCCGCGCGCCGGCCGACGCGCTTCTGCCGCATCTGCTCGGGCGCCATGAAGTACGGCGTGCCCTTGAGCGAGCTCTCCGTGTCTAACAGCGTGCCCTCGGCGTGGATGCGCTTCGACGCGCCCATGTCCGCGAGCTTGGCGACGCCCGTGTCCGAGATGAGCACGTTCTCGCCCTTGACGTCGCGGTGGACGACGCGGTGCTCGTGGAGGTAGACGAGGCCCCGGAGGCAGTGCTCGAGGTAGCGCCGGTTCACGTCGTCGTCGAGGCGCCCGCCGAAGGTGCGCACGACGGCGGACAGCGACCCGCCGGGCACCCACTCCTGGAAGATGTGGAGCTTCCGGTCCGCCTCCTCGATCTCCGCGCCGAGGTACTCGACGATGTTCTCGTGGCGGAGGCTCGACCTGCGCCGGAGACGACCCGTGGAACGCGCCGTCGAGCGAAACCGCTCGAGCTCGGCCACGTCGAAGTCGCTTCGACCGACGTTCGGACGGATCGTTTTCTCTCTTTCTCCAGAGAGCGAACCTCTCGCGTCGACACCGTACGATCTAGAGAGCGGAGCGACGTCGTTCGTTTCCCGCCCGGGGCCCGACATGACCTCGATCTCGCCGTGGAGCTGCTCGATCTCCCGGAGCGCGTCGCGCTCGTCGTGCGTCGCCGGCAGGATGAGCGTCTTGATGGCGATGAGCGCGCCCGTGTCCAGGCGCAGGCCCTGGAACACGGTGCCGTAGCTCCCGGAGCCGATGAGCTTGCCGAGCTTCCACTTGCCGGGGCGGATGCCCGGCGGCCGCTCGGCCCGGACGGGCGCGGGCTCGCTCCGCGACCGCAAATTGCGGCCCGACGCCGCGTCCTCGGACGCGCGCGCGGCCTCGTAGGAGCGCACGGACTGCTGCGACGCGCGCGCGGGCTGGAACTCCGCGAGCAGCTCGGGCGGGAACATGAGGTCGGACGTGTCGTAGTTGCAGAGCGACGCCTCGATGGGCCGCGGCGGCGGCGCGACGCGCTCCGGGTAGGGGATGGCGCGCTTGATGGGGCCGGCGCGCGGCGCCGCGTCGGACTTGGCGCGCGGCCGGTCCGCGCGGCGCCGCGGCGCGGCCGTCGGGCTCTCCGCGCGGCGGGGCGGCGGCCGCTCGCGGGCCGCGCCGGCGTCGCGCGCCGCGCGCTCGCGGGGCGCCGCGTCGCCGGGCGGCGCGTCGCGGGGCGCCGCGTCGCGCGGCGGCGCGTCGCGGGGCGGTCGCTCGCGGCGCCGCTCCGGCGACGGCCGGGGCGGCCGGCGCCGCGGCGCCGGCGGCCAGCCGCCCGGCTGGCGCGCGGTGATGGCGACCAGCGCGTCCTGCGTCTCCGGCGCCAGGCCCTCGACGAGCATGTCCATGGTGTCGCCGGCGCCAGGGCGTCGGCGTCGAGGCTCCGCACGCGCTTCGTCACAGCCACGGCGGACGAAGATGGTCACGGCCTCCTCCTCCTCATGGCCTGGAGCTGCCGGAGCACGGGGCTCGACAGCGCCCCGGCCCCCATGGCGCCCCCGCGACGCGACGCCGGGGAACGATGCCCCGAGGGGGAGGGCAGCCCCGTGCTTCGAGCAGTGCTTCGAGCGGCACGAGGATCTGCATCGTACCCGTCGACATGTCGGCGTTGCGTGCCACTTCCGCCTGCGTTTTCCGCTGGACCACAGGATTGCAGTCGCAAATTCGCCAAGCAGCATGCGCATCCTCGCGGTTGCAGCCTGCGCCTCGGCCCTGCTGGCCCCGCGCCCGCACCTCCGGCCGCCGAGCGCCGTGCGCGTCATCGAGACCGCGCCAACAACCACGGCGCCCGTCGCGCTCCCCGGCGCCCCGGAGCGGTGGAAGAAGGCGACGAAGCAGCTCGCGACGCTCGGCCCGGCGTCGAGTACGCTGGCCATGATCGAGAAGCTCTTCCTCGCCGGCGTCGACGTCTTCCGCCTCAACTTCAGCCACGGCGCCCACGAGGAGAAGGCCGAGCTCGTCAAGCTCATCCGGCAGGTCGAGGCGAAATACGGCCACCCGATCGCGATCCTCGCCGACCTCCAGGGCCCGAAGCTGCGCGTGGGCGTCTTCGGCCAGGACAAGGTGCTCCTCAGCGCGGGCCAGAAGTTCCGGTTCGACCTCGACGACGAGCCGGGCGACGCGGGGCGCGTCAAGCTCCCGCACCCGGAGATCATCGCGACCTTGGCCAAGGGCGACACGCTCCTCATCGACGACGGCAAGCTCCGCATGACCGTGGAGAAGAGCGGCGACGAGTTCGTCGAGTGCGTCGTCGACGTCGGCGGCGCCATCAGCGACCGCAAGGGCGTGAACACGCCGTCCGCGGCCGCGCGGAAACTCGAATCTTCGACCCGACTTCAATGTGCGGCGGGTTCGACGCGAGCTCTTCCGTCGTGCTTCGAGAATTCAATGAGGGCTCGTCCAAACATCAGCCGAATCGACTTCGATACGACCGAGCTCGAGAAGTTTGGCTGGAATTACCCAGCTCACCGTTTGACGTCCGCGCAGGTCCGTCGTCCTGCCCATCTCGCCGCTGACGCCCAAGGACCGCGCGGACCTCGCCTTCGCGCTCACGCAGTCCATCGACTGGGTCGCCCTCAGCTTCGTCCAGCAGCCCAAGGACGTCGCCGAGCTCCGACAGCTCGTCAAGGCCTCGGCGCGGCCCGACGTGAGCATCATGGCCAAGCTCGAGAAGCCCGCGGCCGTCGCCGACGGGTCGCTCGAGGCCATCGTGGATCTGTGCGACGGCATCATGGTCGCCCGCGGCGACCTGGGCGTGGAGATGAACCCGGAGGACGTGCCCATCATCCAGAAGAAGATCATCAAGTGCTGCCGCGATCGCGGCACGCCGGTGGTCGTCGCGACGCAGATGCTCGAGTCGATGATCGACGCGCCGACGCCGACGCGCGCGGAGTGCTCCGACATCGCCACGGCCATCTACGACGGCGCCGACGCCGTCATGCTCAGCGCCGAGTCCGCCGCGGGCCTCTACCCGGAGGAGGCCGTGACGATGCAGCGCCGCGTCATCTCGCGCGTCGAGGCCGACGAGTTGTACCGCGCGCGCAACGACGCGGATGTGGCCGCGCCGGAGAAGACGGCGACGGACGCCATCACGGCGGCGGCGCGGTCCGTGGCGCTGACGATCGGGGCCAAGTGCATGGTCGTCTTCACGAGCCTCGGCACGACGGTGCGCCGCGCGGCCAAGGGCCGGCCGCCCGTGCCCATCCTCGCGCTCACGCCCTCCGAGGACACGGCGCGCGCGCTCGCGCTGACCTGGGGCGTCTACAGCCGCGTCGACGACTACTTCGGCGAGGACGTCGAGTTCAACGACGTGCTCAAGAAGGCCGTCGGCACGGCCAAGGACGTCGGCTTCCTCGACGACGACCTCGACGTCGCCGTCGTCACCGCGGGCCTGCCCTGGGGCACGCCCGGCGCGTCCAACGTGCTCCGCGTCGTCCCCGCGGCCGGGCCGGACAACTGGCCCGACGTCCTCTGCTACCCGGAGACGGAGGAGTGCACGGACGCCCTCTAGGCGGCGCCGCGCCGCCGCCCCCTCCCCCCGCCGCCGCCGGGCAAGCTAAGCGAAGCGTCCGCCTTACGCCGCGGCGTCGAGGACGACGACGGGGAACGCGACGTTGAGGGCCATGCCCGGGTTCGCGTCCTCGGGGAGGAGCTCGACGTAGACCGCGGACCGGTCCGGGAGCTGGACGGGGAGCACGTCGCCCGCGGCCGCGTCGAGGGGCACGCGGACCTCGACGGCGCCCTCGAGGCGCAGCAGGGACCCGGCCGCGGCGCCGTCGGGCACGCGCACGTGGATGATGCCCTGGCCGCCCGTGTCGACGCGGAGCACGTCGCCCGGCGCCGGGCCCGGCGGCACCGCGACGACGGGCGCGGCCGCGGGCAGCTGGAGCGGCGGCTTCGCCTCGGCGGCGACGTCCTCCGCCTCGTCCTCCGCGACGGCCGGCGCCGCCGGCGCCGCCTCCGCGCCGAGGAGGCCGCCGGCGCCCTCGACCTCCGCGCCGGGCTTCGTCGCGACGACCGCTCCCGACTCGTCGAAGACGGCCTCCTCCGCGCCCCGCGGCACGAGGGACACGTTCCCGCCGGGCAGCACCTCGACGCCCGCCTCGGCGAGGGCCAGCGCGTCGTCGAGGCCCAGGCGCCCCACGGCCTCGCCCTTGGCGATCGCGGCGTTGACGACGTTCGAGAACCGCGACGAGTTGGTCTCGTCCGTGAGGCCGCCGTTGTCCGCGAGCATGTGCTTGGCGTCGCAGCCGCGGCACTTGCCGATGACGAGGCCCGTGGTCCAGGCGACGCGGCTCACGGACACGAGGTTGCGCGTGTCGCACTTGCAGCAGGTGTAGGCCAACGAGAAGCGCTCCGAGAGGCCGATGTTCACGGACGCCTTGAAGGGGTCGTCCTGGGGCAGCGACTGGAGCGCCGCCGCGCGGCGCGCCGGGAGCAGCGGCGGCCGCAGCGCCGACGCGAGCGCCACAGCGAGCAGCGTTTTGAGGCCAAGTGGGACCATCGCTGCGATTTCCAAGGCAACATGAAGTAGGCCTTGAAGTTCAACGTTACGTCGCGCCGGCGGCCGCCGGCGGCCCGTCGCCGAGGGCGGCCTCCATGAGCTCCTGGTCGAGCTTCGTGATCTGGGCCATGAGGCGGCCCTTCTTCTCGCGGAGCTTGGCGAGCTGGGCCCTGGCCCTTTTCTGGACCGCGGTGTTCGGCGACGCGTCGTCCGCGGCGAGGTCCTTCATGGCCTGCGATACGGCCTTGAGCTCCGCGGCGACGCGCGCGCGGGCCGACGCGACGTCGCCCGGCGGGTGCGCGCCCCGGGGGCTACTGGACCGCGACGTCCGCCGGCCGTTCGGCGTCGCCGGGCCGGCCGGCGCCCGGGGCGCGAAGTCCAGGTCCTGGGAGCCGAGGAGGATCCAGGGGTGCTGGGACGCCCGGGGGTGGTCCTCGGAGAACGTGAGGCCCTCGCCGCGGCCGTCGACCTGTGTGGAAATCAACCAGTGGAACGCCCTGTCCAGCAAAAACTTCAAACCTCTCTAGCTCGGTCAAATCGAAGTCGATTCGGCTGATTTTTGGACGAATCGATTGCTCTCGTCGAGTTCTCGAAGCACAGCCGAAGAGCTCGCGTCGAAACCGTCGCATACACGAACATTGAAGTCGGGCTGAAGATTTGATTTCCACACGGCCGTCGACCATCCACGGCTCGAACTTGACGACGTCCTCGTGCGGCGGCTCCTCCGCTATACGCCCCTCGCGCCGGCCGATGTCGGCCATCTCCTTCTCGACGCTCGCGATCTCCTCGGGCGAGAAGGACGTCCGCGCGCGCTTCCGGGCTTTCGCGAAGCGGCGGCCGACGCAGTCGTGCATCGGAGGCGTCAGCCCGTCGCGGTGGTAGCCGGCCCACGCGGAGCCCGCGAACTCGGCGCAGCGGTCGAGGTCGGCCCGCCGCGCCGCGGCGTCCTTGAAGACGAGCACGACCTGGCCCACGTCGCCGCACTTGTAGTACGTCGCGCGGTCGAAGGTCTTGTGCGTCTCCACGACGGCGGGGAGGTTCGCGAGGCGCGCGGGGTAGGTCGCGCCGTCGATGGCGAAGGTGAAGTCCTTGGTCGCGAAGGTGGCGCCCTTGAGCTCGTCGCCCGTGGGCTCGGCGTCGGGCGCGAGGCTCACGCCCTCGAGGGACCCGCCGGCGACCTTGGCCGCGAGGAGCGCCGCGACGGCGTCGAGGTCCACGAAGCGCAGGGCCAGCAGCGTCTGGGGCGCGCTCATCATGGAAAGGGGGGGTGCTTATCGCGGCGCGCCGAGACCTTTGCAGGGGCGGAGCGAGCGCGCTGGTCGGAGAGCGCGCGGCGGTGCCGCACTCGCTTGCTCGGGCGCCGAGTCGGTCGAAGTAGCCGGCACCGTGCAGTAGTCGCAGCCCGAGTCAAGAAGCATGGGGGAGATCGGACTCGATGCGCTCTGCAGTCTGGGGCAAGTAACGTGGGGTGGGAAATGTATCAACTGTGGTCGGCCCTGCAAGATGGTCTGCGCGGGGTGCACCTCCGCGCGCTTCTGCTCGACGGATTGCCAGCGGCAGTCCTGGTCCCAGCACCATCGTAGCGTGTGCGGCAAGATCAAGCTCGTCCGCGGTCAGATCATGGATGACGGGCTCATGGAAACGAGCGGCATGCGCGGGACGAAGCAGCTCGAGGTTTTGGCGAGTGGTATCGGTGTACTGGTCGCGATCAAGGAGCCGCCATCTCGGAAAGCCAATGGCCGGCTTCGAGGAAAGCAGGCGCGCTGCACCGGCGGAAATTGTGCGAACCCCATGGCCGAAGGCGCTCGCTACGTGTTTAGATCCGATGGCAAAATTTATGATGATCTGTTTCCCGCAGGGAAGCAGTGCGTCTGCGCGCATACAGCGCAACAATCACCGCTCGCTCTCAGTCACTTGGCGCGCCTTAGGCAAGACTTGCTGGATCCCGTTCCTGAAGGCCGCCTGCAACACAGTCGCCGTTCAGAAAGACTCACTCGTGGCTTTGCGTCGCCAAAAAAAAGATCTTGAAGAGGCGACGGCTGCGGTGGAGACTGCGGTGGCCGAAAGAAAGGCCGCAGCAAAGGCATTCGCTGAAACCGTCGCAGAGGCCGACGATGGTGCGGTCGAGCGGCTCCAGAAGGGTCTCGCAGAGCCCAACTCTTCGCAGGCTCCGGAAGTCTTCGAAGGTCTCCGGAAGACCTTCGGCGACTTCGCAAGTTCCATGCCTGGGTTTTGTTCGCTCGACCCGCACGAGTTCCGGGAGTTCATCCAGCAGTGGGCAGCTGTAGGCGGCCGCCTTGAGCGCGAGTAGCAGTAAATTGAAGCACGAGTAGCAGTAAGTACGCGCCCCCCCCCCCCCCCTAGGCGCGCATGGCGTAGCCGATCTCCGCGCCGCCGGAGAGGATGTGGTCCACGCCCGTCGTGAACGTCATGTCCGCGGCGATGCAGAGGCAGAGCCGGCCCGCCTCGAGGATCGTGCCCATGCGGCCCATGACCTGGGCGCGGTCGCCGGCGGCGCGCGCGGCCGCGGGGTCCGCGTCCGCGTCGGCGCCCGCCTTCCAGAGCGGCGTCCAGATGTTGCCCGGCGACACGGAGTTGACGCGGACGCCGTTGGGCGCCTCGTCGATGGCGAGGGCCTTCGTGAAGGCCGTGAGCGCGCCCTTGGTCGCGGCGTAGGTGCAGGCCTTGGCCTGGCCGAAGTGGCCCACGAGCGACGACATGTTGACGATGCAGCCCTTCGACGCCCGGAGGTGCGGCAGCGCGAACTTGCAGAGCGCGAAGGCCGACACGAAGTTGAGCTGGAGCAGGTCCTGGACGTCGTCGACGGAGAAGTCGTCGATGGGCTTGTGCGGCGGGTGCCACCCGGCGTTGTTGACGACGCAGTCGACGCGGCCGAAGGTCGCGACGGTCGCGGCGACGGCGGCTTGGAGCTCCGCGGCGACGGAGACGTCGGCTTTGACGAACTTGGCGCGGCCCGAGGCCTCGTCGAGGCTCCAGTCCTGGCCGTTGAGCTCCGCGGCGAGCGCCGCGCCGCCCTTCTCGTCGCGGTCGACTAAAACGACGGCCGCGCCGGCCTCGAAGAAGACGCGCGCGCAGCCCTCGCCGATGCCCCGCGCGGCGCCGGTGACGATCACGACGCGGTCGGCGTAGCGGCCCGCGCAGCCCCGGAGCCCGCGCTCCACGGCCGCCTCGTCGAGGCCCAGCCGGCCCAGCGACGTTTCGCCGCGGCGCGGCCGCCCGTAGGCGTCGCCGAGCACGATGCGCGGCGCGCCGCCCTTGTTCGACGGCGTCGACGCCGACGCGTCGCCGAAGTAGCCCTCGCGCGACCGCTGCGCCGCCATGGCCTCGACGCGGGGCGCGCCGCCGCTCGGCGGCGGCGGCGGCGGCGGCGGCGGCGGCGCGCCGCCGGCGGCGCGCCAGGACTCGACGGCCTCCCGGAAGGACGCGCGCTCCGCCGCCTCGTCGAGCGCGCCGTCGAGGAGCGACGGGCCGCCGCCGTCCATCTCGCGCAGCATCGACGCGGCAGCCCCGGCGACATGGTCCGCCATCGTGCGAGCGATGCAACAAGCGATGCAACGCTGGCTTCACGGACCGTCGCGCGCGGCAGAAGTCGCGACGGCGTGCGAGGATCAACGCGACAGAGGAGGCCCGGCGCGCGCTTAGCGCGCGCCTAGTCGTCGCCGAAGCTCACCTTCTTGGGCCGCGCCGGGCCGTCGCCCTGGGCGAGCGCGTCCGCCGCGGCCTCCGCCACGGCCCGGGGGATGAGCTCCGGGTTCTGGAGGCACGACGCGCGCTTCGCCGGCGGCTTGAACTCGTCGTACCAGGGCCAGATCTTCATCTTCGGCACGCACTTGCCGCTCTTCGTGTAGCCCGTCGGCCGCGCGTGGCTCAGCACGAGGTTCAGCACGGGCAGCCGGAAGACGAGGAAGGGGAACGTCGTGCAGGAGTAGATGATGCGGAACCAGCAGATGCCGCCCATGATCATCCACGGCCGGACGTCGGCCCGGAGCTTCTCCGTGAGCGCGAAGGCGAGGAAGACGAGCAGGAACGACGCGACGCAGGCGCAGACGTCCCAGACGAGGAGCTTGTGCACGTGGTTCTTGCCGAACTCGCGCCGCATGATGTAGGGGAGGCGGTGCAGCGGCACGACGCGCCGCTCGCCGCCGCCGCCGCCGCCGCCGAGCTCGACGACGTGCTCGTCGCTGTCGAGGTACTCGACGACCTTCCCCGTCTTCGTCTCCCAGCCGATGTTCAGGTCCTTGTAGATCTGGCCCTCGGCGCCGCCCTCGGACCGCTGCTTCCACGTGACGACCTGGCCCACGAGGTCGTCGCCGCGGCGCTGCTCGACGCCCTTGGGCACGGAGTGGTGGAGCAGGTGGATCGCGATCCACGGCAGGAAGATGTTCGCGGCGACGGTGACGACGTAGGACGCCAAATCCATGACGAAGACCGCCTGGACGCCGACGGCGCCGACGACGGCGTTGAGCGACCCGCTGTAGATGCCGTGGCAGTCGCTCGCGTCGTCGGGCGACGCGATCGCCGTGCAGTACGACCTGGGCAGCACAAGAGTGATTCAACGTCGCTTCAACGTGAGTGTTCCGCGCGCGCGCGTTACGGAAAAAGCATCCACGCTTCGAGACCGTTCCGAGAGATGATCGCTCGTCCAAAAATCAGCCGAAACGAGTGGAAAATGGCCGAGATCGGAGCCTTTGAAGTTGGGAATTTCGCTCTCTTGTGCTGCCCTGACGTCGGGACAGGCGCAGCGCGTAGAACAGGAGCGTGAGGCAGCCCGACGTCAGGAACTGGAGCCCCTTAGCCTCCTCGATGAAGTTGATGAGCTGGTAGTCGTCGCGCTTGTCGTACATGATGAGGAGCATGCCGAAGGCCCAGGGCTGCGTGATGGGCAGCGCCTTGAGGCCCAGGAAGACGAGGTACCAGGGGTCGCGCGCCTTGTCCCAGAACGACCTACGCCGCGACGGGTCCGTCCGCCGCGCGCCCGGCCAATCGGACGGCGCCGCGGCCGCGGGACGCCGGCGCGCGACTTGTCGTAGGGCGCGACGCGGTAGAGGACGAAGGCCCGGAGCCGCTTCCAGGGCGACCGCGGCCGCGCGAGCGCGTCGCGGTCGACGTCGCGCGCGACGACGCTCCCGCGGCGCACGGCGATGAGGCCCACGCGCGACTCGACGTTCGACAGGAGGTGCATCACCTACATGACTACATGCGGGACCGCGGTGCTCGATCGTGCGGACACACTGTCGCTGACCTCGAGCTTGCAGTCGGGCCAGATCTCGTCCCAGAGGAGCGCCGCGCGCCACCGGACCCACTCGGGCATCGCCGGGTCGCCGCAGAAGTTCGCCTTCTGCTGGTTCCCGAAGTTGTCGAGCAGCTTCGAGATCCACTGCTCGCCGGTATCCTTGGCCGTGCGGCGCACCGTCTCCTTGACGCTGGCGATGGCGCTCGCGACGGTCGTCACCGTGTTCTTCAATATGTCGTCGACCTGCGCGTCCCATGGGAGGCGTCGAGCGCGCGTCGAGCGCGCGCCGCGCGTCGATCGCTCGTCCGAGCATCGGCCGACGCGATGTCGCGCGCGCCCCGCGCGTGCGCGGCGCCGCGCGCAACGACGTGGTCGCTCGTCCACCACTCCCACCACTCGCGGGCGCCGCCGGGCCGCGCGCAGCGGAACGAAGCCTGCTTCTCCAGGTGCGTCATGTCCCGCGACGACGACCGGGCGCTGCGCATATCGTCGTCGTCGTCGGAGCCGTCGGAGTCGCCGGCGTCCGCCGCGTCCTCGTAGACCGTCGACGCGGCCGACGCGCGCGCGCCGTCGCCGCCCTCGAGCTCGTCGGCGAGGCGCGCGCAGGCGCCGCAGTCGCCGGGGGCCGCGCCGTCTGTGTTCGCCGACCGACACCGCCAGCAGCTCCAGCAGCGGAGCGAGCACCGGTCGGCGGGCGACATCGCCGCGGGGCTCAGGCCCCGGCGCTTCGCCTTGCCGCCCCGGGCGCGCCGGCCGCCGAACATGGTCGCCCGGCGCTGCTGCTGGAGGGCGCTGTGCTCGAGGGCGTCGATCTCCTCGAAGGTCAACCCCTGCAACTCGCTCCAGTCCATCTGCTGCGCCGCGCGGCGCTTGCGCCGCCGGCGCGGCGACGCGTTCGTGCCGCGGCGCGGCGCGTGGGCGCTCCCAGGCGCGTCGCCCATGGGTGGCGCGGGTTCACGGGGCCGATCGCGGGGCAGCCATAGGCGCCGGAATGCGAAGATCCCCGAAACCGCCGCCGGGGGGTGGCTTAGGCGCCCCCGTCCGTGAACCACAGCGTCAGGGCCGCGCGCCGCCGCGCCGCCGGCCGCACCTCGTGCTCGAGGTCCGACGGGAAGAGCACGAGGCGGCCGCCGAGCGGCGCGACGGCCACGGCGCGCGCCGCGCGCGCCGCGGGCGGCGCGGCGTTCCGGCTCGTCTCGTCGACGACGAGGCAGCCGCCGTCGCCCTCGGTCCAGTCGCCGGGGTTCAGGTAGAGGATCGCCGTCACCGCGCGGCCGTTGCGCGGCCCGCGGTCGCGGTGCCGCGCGTAGCGCCCGCCGGGCTCGTAGACGGCGACCATGGCGCGTTGCGGCGCGGCGAGCCAGCCCGGGTGCGCCCCGTCGAGGCGCGCGCCCGCGGCCCGCAGCGCCGCGACGCACGCCGCGAGCGCCGGCGGCGCCGAGGCCTCGTCGACCCAGGCGACCGCGTCGTCGCGCGCGCCGACGGCGGCCTGGAGCGTCTTGGCGAGCGGGAGCGACTCGACGGCCGCGCGGGCCGCCGCCACGGCCGCCGCCGGCGCGAAGCCGTCGACGACGGCCGCGCGGCCGCCGCGGACGCGCGCGACGACGGACTCCGGCAGGAGCGCCGCGCAGCGCGCGCGGAGCGCGTGCGACGCGTAGGCCGGCGGCGCGCACGGCGGCGGCGGCGCGCACTCGCGCCGCGCGGCGATGACGGCGGCCGCGGCCATCTCCTCGACGAGCCGCGCGCGCGCGTCGGCGGGCAGGTCCGCGCCCAGGCGCCGGGACGCCGCCGCGCGCGCGACGGCCAGCACGCGCGCGTCGCGGAACGTGGACATGCCTCGCGGGCGCGCCCGTCGCGGGGGCTCCCGGTCTTTAGGGAGGCTGCCGGCCCCTGCTCTTTCAGGGAGGCTGCGTCCCCATCGAGGAGCCCACTCACTTCAGCTTTGACTTCATCATCTCCTCGGGCTGGGCATCTAGACCGAGCTTAAGAGATCACGCGCGTGATGATGCGCCACCAAGCTGCAGTGCTCGTCGCCCTCGCCGCGCTCTGCGAGGGCTACGGGTTGTCGCCGGCGCCGCGGTGCGCGACGCGCCGCGCCGTCGGCGCGCTCCTGCCGGCGGGCTGCTGGCTCCTGGGCCGCGACGCCGCGGCCGGCGCGTGCCTGCCCAGCGACCTCAGCGAGGAATGCATCGGCGTGTACAAGGAGCGGAGCACCGACGTGACGCGGGAGGACGCGCGCGCCGCGGGCATCCGCTGGGCCGAGCAGCCGACCTTCGCGAAACCGCGCGAGGCCGCGCGCGCGCTGCGCCGCGAGCGCGCCGTCGTGACGGCGTGGCGCCGCGACGGCGACCTCGTGAACGTGGGCACGTCGCTGCTGCGCGTGCGGCCCGTCGTCGGCGCCGCCGCCGAGGCCGTGGGCGCCAAGCTCGACGGGGAGACGGCCAAGCTCTGGGCCAAGGCCGTCGACGCGAGCCTCTTCGCCTTCGACGCCGCGGACGTCGCTTTAGGGTACGCGATCCGCGAGCGGGACGCGCGCGAGATCGTGGCGCGCAACGTCGCCGCCGACGACCTGCTCAGGGTCGCCGTCGACGAGTACCTCCAGCTGCTCCGCTTCCTCGACGTCGTCGCGCCGGAGACGGACGCGGACCGGTCCGACGAGGCGCGCGAGTCGCGGCGCGCGCTCGCCGCCGAGGCCGCGCGGCAGCGGAAGCGGGCGCGCACGTAAACCGCTCGTTAGGAGGCGCCCCCTTTGGGCGGCGCGAGGCGCTGGCCGAAGGCCGCGGCCGCGATGAGCGCCGCGCCCGCGGCGCCCCGCGGGCCGAGCGTCTCCCCGAGCCCGGCGAACGCGAAGCCCGCGGCCCAGAGCGGGTCCGTCGCGTAGATCAACGCGGCGCGCGACGGCGCCACCGTGCGCTGGGCCAATGTTTGAAGCACGCCGCAGAGCGCGGACCTGTGTGGAAACCAACCACTGGTTTGGGCGGTCCTGACCAAACTTGAGAATTCTCTATCTCAATCAAATCGAAGTCGATTCGGCTGATTTTTGGACGGATCGATTGCTCTCGTCGAGTTCTCGAAGCACAGCGAAAAAGTCTGGTCCAAATCGTTCGATTACGCTCACATTGAAGTCGGGTTGAAGATTTGGTTTCCACACGGGCGCGGACGGCACGAGGCCGAGGTACACCGCCGCGAGTAAAAACTCGCCGGAGACCGCGACGTTTTCGCCGTCGAAACCCCGGAGGAACCAGGCCCCCGCGAGGGCGCACGTCGACGCCGCCGACGCCGCCGACAGCGCCGCCGCGGACGGCGCGCGCCGCGCGCACGCGTCGAGCCGCACGATGAATCCCGCGGACGCCGCGGCCGCGGCGACGGACCAGGTGTCGCCGACGACCCAGGCGCTCTCGAGGCCGTCGGCGTCCGCGGCGAGGAGCGCCGTGCCCGCGACGGCCAGCGCCGCGCTCGCCCACGTGCCCTCGGGCAGCGTCCGGCCGCGCGCGAGCTCGAAGACCGGCACCTGGGGCACAAGAGTGATTCAACGTCGCTTCAACGTGAGTGTTCCGCGCGCGCGCGTTACGGAAACCACATCCACGCTTCGAGACCGTTCCGAGAGATGATCGCTCGTCCAAAAATCAGCCGAAACGAGTGGAAAATGGCCGAGATCGGAGCCTTTGAAGTTGGGAATTTCGCTCTCTTGTGCTGCCCTGACGGGCACGAGCTTCACGTTGAGGTAGAGCAGGAACGCGGACCGGCAGGCCGTCGTCGTCTCCAGGCCCACGGTCTGGCAGGCGAAGCCCAGGAAGCCCCAGGCGCCGAGCTCGAGGCCGTCGCGCCACGTCGACGCGTCGCGCGGCAAAAACGGCGACAGCGCCGCCGCCGCGACGGCGAAGCGGAGCGCCGTGAGCGCCGGCGCGCCGCCGCCGTCGAAGCCCAGGGCCCACTTCGCCACGGCGTGCTGCGACCCCCAGAGCGCCGTCACGAGGCCCAGCGTCGCGACGGCGTCGGCCTCGCCGAGGACGAGGGCCTCGGCGTCGTCGTCGGGGGAGCCGGCGGCGAGGAGTCGCGTGTGGTGTCGCGGGGCGCGGCGCGTGATTAGCGGCGCGTGGAAGGCGGCGACGCCGGCGCAGCGCAACGCCAGGGCGACCAGCAAGCCCAGCAATCGTGGGGCCATAAGCTCGAACGAGCGGTGCAAGGCGGGTTCAACGATGTTCAACCAAAAATTACCACAGGACATGGGTGCGCGCGCGAGTGAATTGGCGCGACCTCCCACACGATAGGCTGCTGAATTGGCGCGACCTCCCACACGATAGGCTGCTGAATTGGCGCGACTTCCCACACGATAGGCTGCTGCGCATTTCTTTCTGGCTTCCATCCACTATGCTGCTGCGCCTCGTCGTCGCCGCCGCCCTCGCGGCGCGCGGCGCGAGCTGGTCCGTGAAAGACGCGCTCGTGGCCCACGACGCCGCCGACGCCGCCGCGCACGCGGCGGCGTCGCTCACGCGGGATCCGCGCGTCTCCGCGACCTGCGACGTCCGCGGCAACCTCGGCCCCTGCTCCGTCGTCGTCCAGGCGACGCCGGGAAGCGACTGGCTGCGCGACCGCTGGCAGGCGGCGAGCGACATGGGCGGCACGGCCATCAAGCGCGCCGCCCGGCGTCCCGCGGCCGCGGCGGGTTCCGGGACCGCGCCGTCCGTCGCAGGGGCAGGCACTGGATCGAGGTCGACATGGGCCGCGACGTCGCGGCGTCGACGGTCGTCATCGACTGGGAGGCCGCCTTCGCCGAGGAGTACGTCGTCTCCGCGCGGCGGCGGCGCGAGGACCCCTGGGTGCGCCTCTTCGACTGGGCCACGGACGCGGCGAGGCGGGAGACCGTCGAGGCCGGCGCCGCGTCGCCGGGCGTCGCGGACCGGGAGGTCAAGCTCCACCACGTCGACACGCTCGCCGTCGACGACGGCGTCGAGTTCCGCTACCTGCGGCTCGACGTCGCGCGGCCCGCGCGGGGCTGGGGCGTCAGCGTGTGGCAGATCGACGTCGAGGGCGTCGAGGTCGCGCCGCGGCGCTACTTACGGCCTAGATAGGCGGGCTCGCGCAGCGGAGGAGGCTCGTCGGGCTCGCGCCGCAGCCCGCGAAGGGCGCGTCGTCGTCGTCGTCGCCGTCGTCGTAGACGCGCGGCGGCGACGGCGGCCGGATCGGCTCGGGGTCCGCGAGGTCCGCGGGGCTGGCGCGGAGCGTCGCCGGGCTCGACGACGTCGGCGAGCAGGCGACGAAGAGCGTCGGGCTCTCGGGCGACGCCGCGGACGGCGAACTCGGCGGCACGATGAACGTCGCGTGGTCGAGGCTGTCGAGGGAGTCGGCGTCGCCGGCGTCGAAGAAGGCGCCGCCGCCGTCGGCGAGCTGGCGGTCGAGGAAGCTCGCCACGGGCGTCGGCGCGAGGAGCAGGCCCGGCGGCTCGTCGCCGCCGCCGTCGTCGGGCGGCGGCGGCGCCGCGGGGTCGCGCCGCGGCGCCGCGGGCGACGAGTCCGCCGAGGAGATGGCGCGGTCGACGACGCGCCGCGTCTGCACGTAGTCGAAGTCGCTGTCGTGCGCCGAGACCTCGAAGCCCGAGAGCACGGACGCGTCGGACGGCGCGCGCCGACCCATGGCCGGGAACTTCTCGCACCACCGGTCCGCGACGGTGCAGAGCGAGCTCGGCGACGCCGCCTGCTCGAGGAGCGTCGGAGCCGCGCCGTCGCGCCGGAACGCCGCGGCGGCGGCCGCCGCGGGCGCGGCGAGGGCCAGCGCTAAAATCGCGTGCGCGGCGCCGGGCGGCGCGCCGCCGTCGCCCGCGGCGAGGACGCCAACGAAGAGCAGCGGCAGCGCGGCGAGCGCCGCGCGCGCCACGGCCGCGTCGCCGCCGTCGTAGTGCGGGTCCGCCGCGTCGCGGCACGGGCCCGCGACCGCGGCGAGCGCCGCGAGCGCCGCGACGGCCGCGCGCCGCGGCGACGCGCAGGCCCCGCACGCGAAGCCCACGCGCAGGAGCGCCTCGGCGGCGGGGCCGAGGTAGGCGCCCGGCGCGTACTCGTCGACG
This sequence comes from Aureococcus anophagefferens, assembly GCF_000186865.1. Lineage (NCBI taxonomy): Eukaryota > Pelagophyceae > Pelagomonadales > Pelagomonadaceae > Aureococcus > Aureococcus anophagefferens. Next base: position 1,008,479 of record NW_008705574.1, read on the forward strand.
AGGAAGCGGAGCGCGCCCGCCCGCTTCCGCTGCGCGAGCACGTCGAGCGCGACGAGCCCGTCGCGCGCGGCGTCGACGACGGCGGCGCGGCGCCGCGACGCGGCCCGGGGCTGGCCCGGCGGCGTCGACGCCGCCAGCAGCAGCGTCCGGCTCGCCGGCGGCACGCGCGGGTTCAGGCGGTGCCGGTGGCGGAAGAGCGCGCAGAAGTAGGCGACCGGGATCCCGACCTGCGCGGAAATCAACCATGAAGAGCTTGCGTCGAACCTTTCGAATACGCGCGCATTGAATTTGTGTTGAAGATCTGAGTTCCACGCGGATCCCGACCGGGTAGACGCAGACCATGAGCGCCGCGTAGGGCCGCCAGCTCGCGTAGCGCGCGCCGTCGCAGCGCACGAACACGTCGGCGGCCAGGAAGGCGTCGCCGTCGTAGGACTCGCAGCGCCAGAAGCGGAGCGCGGCCAGCCTGCGCGCGGGGTTCGGGACGTTTCGACCAAACTTTGACGTGCTCGAGCGACGTCGCTTCGGCCGAATGTTGGACGGATCGTGTGCGCTCATCGAGTGCTCCACGGAGAGCGCAGAAAGCTGCGTCGAAATTGCTCGCGGTGAAGTCGGCTCGAAGGCGCGAGTCGCGCGCGGCCGCCGGCGCGCCGCCTGGGCAGGAAAAGGGTGCGAAATTCCCAACTTCAAAGGCTCCTATCTCGGTTGTTTTCCGCTCGTTTCAGCTGATTTTTGGACGAGCAATCATCTCTCGGAGCGCTCTCGAAGCGTGGGTGCTGTTTCCGAAACGCGCGCGCGCGGAACACTCACGTTGAAGCGACGTTGAATCGCCCTTTTCCTGCCCTGCGCGCCGCCCGGGAGCGCGAGGAACGAGATCGCCGCGGAGCACCAGTGCGCGTCGAAGGCGACGCGCCCCCGCGCGAGCGCGGACAACCCGTGGACGCACCCGACGGCGGCGATGGGCGCGAGCGTCGCCCAGGGCAGCGCGGCGACGTAGGAGTCGCGCCGGCTCACGCAGCCGAGCGCGACGAGCGCGTCCGCGTCGAGGTTGAGGACGTTGAGCGCCTTGGCGACGGCGCGGAACCAGGCCGGGAGCCGCCAGTGTTCGAGGGTCCAGGTCGTCGCGCCGACGATCTGCGCGCCGGCCAACAGGAGCTTCGCGCGCGGCGCCAATCGCGATTCGGCGCCGACGGCCCGCCGCGCGCGCCGCGCCGCGGCGCCGAGCGAAACGGCGACGAGCAGCCAGGCGAGGACGCGCGGCGCCGCGAGGCGCCCGGCGCCGCCGGGCGCCGCGGGGCACCGCGCGCACGCGCCGTCGCCGCTTCTCGAAAAGTCGCCCGCGCAACCGCCGCACAGCGCTCCGCCGCGGCCGCGCGCGCAGTAGGCGCCGACGGTCGGCCCGCCGTCGCAGTGGGACCGCCGCGCGCACTCGAAGAGCTCGGCGCTGTCCGCCGCCGCGCGCCAGTAGCCCGCGGCGAGCGGCAGGGCGCTCAGCAGCGTCGCCTCGGCGTCGCAGAGGGCGCCCTCCGCCGGGCAGGAGCGGCAGCAATCGCCGCCGGCGCAGGCCAGGTCGTCGTAGTAGGCGCCGGCGCCGCAGGGGGCCGGGGACGGCGCGGGCGTCGCCGCGCAGGCCGCGACGACGAGCGCGAGCATCATCATCGTCTCGACGCCGAGGGGCAGCATGGCGGCACCGGGCGGCATCTTTGGCGGCGACCGCCCGGGCCCCCGCGTTCAAGAATCGGTGACGAGATCCGAACAAAAGCAGAGGCCCTCGGCTCTCCAAAGATTCTCACTCAACGGTGCTACGCGCAGCGTCCGTTTCGAGCCCGTCGCGCGACCGCGCCCGCGCGAGCTTTGGACCACAGCACGAGAGCGTCGCAGCGACGCAGCGGCGCGACGCGCGCGAACTCGGGGAACTCGCGGCGCGCGCTGCGACGCCATCCATTCAAACTCGCGCGCAGGTTTTTACGTCGTCCCGCACCATGCAGCTGAAATCCATCGTCGTCGCCCTCTGCCTCGGCGCCTCCGGCGCCTTCGTCGCGCCCGTGCGCCGCGCGGCGCCCGCCGTCGTCGTCCGCGGCAATCCGTTCGAGGACGCCATCGCCGGGATCCAAGACGCGTTTAACAACATCCTCAGCTCCGACGCGACCGCGTCCGCCGCCGTCGAGGCCGCCGCCCCCGAGGTCGCCGAGGCCACCGAGAGCGAGGCCGAGGAGGTCGAGGCCGACGCCGAGGAGTGAGCGCGGCCCCGCCCCGAGCCGGGCGCCGCGCCGCCGCCGCCCGCCCGCGAGTCGCCCGAGTCGGCGACGCCCCGTCGTGCGATCAAGCCGTGTGCCGCGCCGTTCCTCCCCAAGCCTAAAGACGTGCGCGCCGCGCTCCGGAGCCCGCCCGCGGGGCCGCGCCTCGGGACTCGGGTTCGGGGACTCGGGTTCGGGACGCGTCGCGGGAGCTCGCCGGGTCGTCGGGCGAGCGTCGTCCCCTTCGTCGCCGGCGCAGCCACGCGCACTATTCCTCCTCGTTACGCGCCTCGACGACCCTCACCGGAGCTCACAACGCGCCGGCCGCCTCGAGCTTGTCGCGCAGGCTGCCGTCCCTGAGGAGCGCCTTGAGGCCCGGCGTGCCGGAGGCCAGGCCGCCGATGGACGCGCCGCCGATGAAGACGTGCGGCATGCTCGTCTGGCCCGTCATCGCGCCGAGCTCCGCGCGGACCGCGGCGCCGTCCGCGGGCAGCAGGCCGGGCACCCACTCCCCCCGTCGCCGAGCTCGATGACCGTGACCCTGGCGCCCTGCGCGGCGAGGAGCGCCTTGGCCTCGGTGCAGAAGGGGGACAGCGTGTACGAGTAGACGACGACGGGGCCGCTCCGGACGTCTCGTTCGATGCGCGCGCGCACGGCGGCCCTGTCGTAGGCGCCGGCCTGGAGCGGCGCCTCGAAGCCGTAGAGCGGCTTCAGGACGGTGACGAGCTTGCCGGCCGTCTCCAGCACGTCCTCGGCCCGCGCCGCGGCCGGCGCGAGGACGGCGGCCGAGGAGAAGCCGAGGAGCGCCGCGCGACGGGCGACGGTGCGCTTCGGAGCCGGTGCCAGAGACACGACGACGGCGAGGCAGCCGACGAGGAGAAGCGCGCGCATCGGGCTGCCAAGGGCTGCGAGCACAAGCAGTGACACGCACGCGCAGCTATACCATGCGCTCTCTCATCGACTGAGCCGATGTTCCGGCATCGTTGCAGTCTCAAATTTGCCCCGGGGAGAGCCCGATGGAGCCCCCCGACGACGACGACCCCGGGTGCAAATGCGACAACCTGCCGCCGTGCATCGACCCCGAGAACTTCCCGCGCTGCCACGGCTGCCTCGAGAAGGGCTGCTGCTGCCGCCTCGTGGGCCGCCTCGGCTTCGAGCGGCCCTGCTGCGTCCGGCGCCACTACTGGATGGGCGGCGCGACGGTGCTCGCGGTCGCCGGCGGCCTGCTCTGCATCTTCGCCTGCCTCGCCATCAGCGGCGACCCCGAGCTCGTGCGGAAGACGGCCTGGTCCATCGGCGAGAGCAAATTCGGCGGCGGCAAGATCTACCTCGGCCTCTCGAAGCTCGTCATCTACGACAACGGCGACAAGGTCACGGACGTGAGCTGGAAGAACGTCGACTGCGACGCGCTGCCCCAGCTCGGCGACGACTGCGAAGACTGCAAGGACAGCGCACGGGGCATCGTCCAGACGGCGATCATCGCCGCGGTCACGCACGTGCCCACGATCTGCACGTACGTCCAGCGCTGCAGCCGCTACGGCGACCGCAACTGCCAGAAGACGCTGGGCATCGTCACGGGCACGCTCGGCTTCGTGTCGACGCTGAGCGCGCTCCTGAGCTTCAACGCGAACTGCATCGACGTCGGCTCCGACTTCTTCGACACGAAGCCCGGCCGCGGCTACGTCGCCATCAGCCTGGGCATCGTCCTCACGTTCCTCGGCGTCTTCTTCCACGTTTTTCTCAAGACGCCGCCGGCGACCTACGCGGGCGTCGCCAAGGGCGCGGACTTCGACGACTCCGGCTTCCGCAAGCTCTAGGCGCGCGGCGGGGGGGCGGCGAATTCGCGGGCGGAGCGCGGGGACTTGCTTTTGTGGCCTCAGGCTGGGTAAGTCGCGCCGACACCGGGCCCCGGGGATCGGCGCCCGCATTTCTCCACGTGCGAAGGCCTCTGCGATGCCATCTCGCGAGCCTCGCGAGCCGACGGCGTGATCCTATCAAGTGAGGCCGGCACATGCCGGCATGCAGGCCCAAAGCTCGCCGGACGAATTGCGCAGACCCCACGATCGAGTCGCCGATGCGGTGCACTATTGATGAAGCCTGCAGGGGGGCGAGACTGGTCTGGTTCGCACGCGCCGATCCGATGGATTTCTTGTTGCACCATTCTGCGGTACAGATGCGACGCGAGCAAAGGCTCAGCGGTGGTACGCCAGCTTTCCCCGGGCGCGCATTCGACGTCATGCTCGTCGCTTGCTGTGGTGTGCGGCGCGGCGCGCACCCGCTGGCGCGGCGGCTCGCTCCAGACATTCTTTGTGTGATCGAGGAATTTGCTACTCCGCGGATCGCACCGCGCGCGTCGGCGCTTTTGCGCGAGGCCGCGAGCGACTTCGTGCGGCGGATCGGTGAAGATGCAATGCTCCACGCGGTCCATCGAGGGTCTATCTGCGTACACGCGGGCGACATCGACGCTGTCATCGAGATGTCGGGCGCGGATCGCCTCGCCGGCCGCCGACGGACGAGCGGCTGCTCCTGCGCCGCATGCGTCGGCAGCCCACGTGCGGAAGGCTCTCACCCTACGCGAGTCCGGGAGCAACGCCCGCCTCCGAGCGAATTCTGCCGCGTCGAGCCAGCGGCACCGAGCCGACCGTCGGTGTCCTGGTGTGAGGCGGCAATTGACGGGCCGACGCCGCAGGCCGCGATCCGTCAGGCGCTAATAACGCTTACGCGTCAGGCCGGCGTCTCGATCCTCGCGCCCGGCGCACTGAACGCGATCGCATCGGCCCTGGTCGGCTTTTGCGATACCGTGCTCACCCGCGCGCGCGGCGGTGACTCTCAGATCCTCTGCGACATCGCCGCTTCGGACCGTCGCGTCGACTGTCTCCGCGAGGCCTGCGCGGCCCGCTACGACGCGCTCCGCGATGCTGGATCGATGCCGGCAGATGTCGAGTCCGGCCGCACCATATGTTGCGACTTAGGTTCAGCCGAAGCGCAGAGGCTGGGACTCCGCGAAGCCATCGTCGAGGAACCACTCGACTCGGACTCGGACTCGTCTGACCATGAGCCGTCGGACGACGACGCACGACAGCGGCATGATGATGTTCCGACGTCGGACGACGAGGCGTCGGAGTTCGCCGAGGTCTACGACGGCTTGACCAGTGAGACGGTGGGCGACGCTCTCGCATACCTCCAGGTGCCAGTCTACGGGGAACGCTTCAATTCCCCGGATTGTATGAAAGACGGCGTCAATTACGAAGAATGTGATTTCGCCGGGCCGGCCATGGGATCTGATCCAGAAGCCGATACGATCCCGGTCGACCACAGCCTGAACGTCTTGTCGACGCGCACGGTGATATTCGACAGCCAGTGCCCGGACTGCGGACGATTATGTTTGGTGACTTGCTTCGAATTCACCCTGGACAATTACAGCGGTCAAATGGAGCGCGATGTCTCGGCAATGGACCGGCCCGTCGCTAGCCGCCTCGAGCTTGAGCGGCTTCCTTCATTCGAATCGATTGGCCTCGACGACGAAGTCGAAGCGTATCGCGGTGGGCGTCAAAGCCCAAGTGGAGCCCTAGAGGAGCATTACGCTGCGCACGCTTGCAAGCCCTTCTTCGGGGCAGCCATGCGCGAAGCCGGTGTGCGTTTCGTCTCGAGGGAATTTGATTGCCTGGATCTCTTCGAGATCTGGACCAAGGAACTTATGGTTTTGGCACAAGCCGCGCGCGACGGGACAGAGGCGACGTCGACGGACCTCCGTGGGAGGCCCATGTATGAGTCGCGCAAGCGGCCGCCGGTTCGGTACGTCCACGTGCTCCACGCGATTATCCAAATTTTAGAAAAGAGTTCGCGCCGCTTACATCCCGTTGATTTGCAGACGGTGGACTTCGACGAATCAGCTCTCCAGCGGCGGACTTGTGACACGTGCGCGAAGCGCTTACCGCTCACGGCGAAAGCGCTCCAAGTCTGCGCGCGATGCGGTGGTCGACGCTATTGCTCTACAGCTTGCCAGCGCGAAGACTGGTCGAATCACCGCGTCCGATGCGTCGAGCGCCCCTCTGCTGGGCCGAACATGGAGCCAGTTCGCACGGCGGCCGATCGCGAGGATGACGCGAACGTCCGGGCCAACGAGGCCAACGAGGACGTTGTTCGCCGCACGCTCGGGGTTCCTCTGTCAGCTCACGAGTTCTTGAGTCCTCGCGATTTCAACTGGGAGCGGACGTCTTCCACGGATGGCAAAATGATCCAGTGGTTCCAGGGCCCCCGTGTCGGCTTCGAGGTCTGCGACGACGACGCGAACGAGCTAATCTCGTGGTGGCTTTCGCGACGCATCGTCCGGATCCTCTCCACGGCCCTGCGAGTGCCAGGTAATGCTCCGCGCATCGGCAGCGACATCATCATTGACTCCCGCATGTGCCAGCTCGCGCGGCGCCTGAACTACGAGCGGTGTTGAATCAAAGGTAGTCTTCGGTTCGTCCCGAGTAAAGCCCGGCCCCGGGCGCCACCATCGCCTCTAGTCTTACTTGGCCCGGCGCTCGCTGAGCATGGTGCGGTAGGTGCGCTCGAGCTCGGCCTTGGCCTCGCATTTCGGGAAGTTGGCGAGGTCGTAGTAGTGGGGCGCGATCTCGCAGAGCCAGCGCGCCTCGACGGCCGTGCAGGTGCGGATGTAGTTGCGGGACGTCAGCACGAACTCCTCGAAGCAGACCCAGGGCGGCTTGTTGTCGAGCACGGACGACGGGTGGATCGCGACGACCTGGTTGTCCTTGATCGTCAGGTACGAGCCGCCGCGCTCGAGGTGCGCGACTTGCAGGAAGTTGCCCGCGACGACGCACTTGCGCAGGTTCACGTAGTAGTCCGGCGACGAGAAGTCCGTCGACACCATGGGCACCTGGAGCCGCTCCAAAATGCGCGAGAGCTGGTTCCGCACGGAATCCGCGGACGCCAAGGACCGGTGGCTCAGGAAGTTCTCCGTCGCCCAGCCCGCGTCGGAGCCGTGGTGCTTGTAGGCGTGGTAGGCGTTGAGCAGCGTGCAGTGGTCGCCGTCGACGTGCGCGAACTGGGCCTTGCAGTCGTCGGCCTCGCGCTGCTTGTGCTTGGGCCGCTGGAAGATCAACGGCACGGACATGCACGCGACGACCGATAACGCCTCGTTGGAGCATTTGTACTCCGGCGACGCCAGCAGCAGCTTCGCCAGCTGGGGGTCCAGGGGCAGCTCCGACATGTGGCGGCCGAGCTCCGTCATCGCGCCGTCGTCGTCCAGCGCGCCGAGGTAGTTGAGCAGCTCGAGCGCGCGCATGAGCGTCTCGGGCGCCGGCGGGTCCATGAAGTCGAAGTGGACCAGGTCGTCGATGCCCAGCTTTTTTAAAGTGAGCACGACGTTCGACATCTTCGACCGGAGGATCTCGGGGTAGGTCTGCTCCTGGAGCTCCGCCTTGAACGACGCCTCCGTGTAGAGCCGGAAGCACTTCCCGGGCCGCGTGCGGCCCGCGCGGCCCGCGCGCTGCTTCGCCGACGCGCGCGAGATGGGCGACACGAGCAGGCTCTCGACGCGGATCCGCGGGTTGTAGACCTTCTGCTTGGAGAAGCCCGGGTCGACGACGTAGACGATGCCGTCGATGGTCAGCGACGTCTCCGCGATGTTCGTCGACACGACGCACTTGCGGCCGGGCATGGCGCCCGCGAACTTGGGGCCCGGCGCCGCGTCGAAGATGCGCTTCTGCGCGCGCGGCGGCAGCGACGAGTACAGCGGGTAGACGACGAGCTCCCCCCGCTCGGGCCCGACCTTGGCGGCCTCGCCCCGGAGCCGCGCGCAGACGTCCTCGATTTCCGCCTCGCCCGTGAGGAAGACGAGGATGTCGCCCGCGGCCTCGCAGGCGTGGATCTGCGCCGCGGTCCGCACGGCCGCTTCCACGTAGTCGCGCTCGGGCTCCGGCGTGTAGAAGACTTCTACCGGGTGCGTCCGGCCGGGCACCCGCAGGAGCGGCGCGCCGTCGAAGTACTCCTGGAACTTCTCCGCGTCGAGCGTCGCCGACATGACGACGCAGCGTAAATCTTTCCGCTGCAGCAGCAGCTCCTTGAGCAAACCCATGAGCACGTCCGTGCTCAGCGTGCGCTCGTGGGCCTCGTCCAGAACGATGACGGACATGCGCTCGAGGAAGGGGTCCGTCATGGCCTCGCGGAGCAGCATGCCGTCGGTCATGAACTTGAGCATCGTCTGCGGGCCCGTGTTGTCCTCGAAGCGGATGCTGTAGCCCACCTGGTCGCCGAGGTTCACGTCCATCTCGTCGGCGACGCGCTGGGCGATGGACATGGCCGCGACGCGCCGCGGCTGCGTGCACGCGACGCACTTGCCCTGCTTCGCGTAGTCGGCGACGAGGAACTGCGGGATCTGCGTCGTCTTGCCGCTGCCCGTCTCGCCCTCGACGACGACGGTCTGGTTGTTCTTGACGGCGTCGAGGAGGCGGTCCAGGAAGCCGAAGACGGGCAGCTCCTTGCGCTTCGCCAGGATGCTGTGGTAGCGGCCGCTCCAGGGCCGCATGGTCAGCGGGTTCAGGCCGCTCGCCGCCGGCGCGCCGTAGGCGCTCATGGCCGCCTGGCCGCCGAGGTCGAGGCGCGCCTTCTTGCTGCTGCGGTCCATCCTCGCCGCGACGACGACGCCGGCGACGGAGATGTGAACGCTTCGCGACGCGACGACGACGACGACGCCGGAGAGGTGGCGCTTCGCGACGCGACGACCGCGGGCGCGAGGCTGCGGAAGTGGGCGATGTGTCCGCTTCCACAGCCGCGCCAGCCTCGCGCCGTCGGCGTCGACCACCACGACGACGTCCGCGCGCGCGCCACCCCCGCGCGACGGGCCGCCCGCGCCGCCCCCGAAGACTCCCGCCACGCTTAGGGCGACGGCGGCGCGTCGACGGTCGCGTCCTCGCCGCCGTTGGCGCGCCGCTCGAGCTGCGACGCGAGGTCGTCGTACTTCGCGGCCGCGGCGGCGATGCACTCCTCGGCCGTGGAGCTCGGCCGGGCCTCGAAGTAGGCCTCGAGCTTCTCGGAGGGCACGTAGGCGAAGGGCTCGAGGGGCAGCGTCGGCGGCTGGATGCCGCCGGCCTTGGCGGGCGCGGCGGCCTCCGCGCCCGGCGCGGACGGCGCGCCCGGCGCGAACGGCGTGCCCGGCGAGAAGGCGATCTCGACCATGTAGCGCTCGCCGCCGTTGGGCGCGTCCTCGGGCACGGTCATGTTCTCCCAGAGGCGGAAGACGATGTGGCTCAGGTACGAGAGCTCGGGGATCCTCGACAGCCACGCGCGCCCGTCGTCGTCGACGGGCGACGCGCCTACGGAACGATGGTTTCGCGGGACGCGCGCGGCGGCGGGGGCGGGGTCGAAACATAAAAACGTCCTCGGGTCAAAGTGAAGGTTTTGCCGGTCTGTCTTCATCGGCCGGAGCCGTGGATCAGGCCAAGCGCGGTGTGGTCTCGTCACCGGACGCGGTCTCTCGGGGAAATAAAAGGGACGCGGGCACGCGCAGGCGCCGTTCGCCGGGTCCGCGGGGAGGCGCAGCGCCGCGAGGAGCGCGTGGAGGTGCGACTCGGACGTGAAGTAGAGCCGCGACCGCACCGCGCGCCAGCTCGACTTGATCTCGGAATCCTCCAGGTGCTGCGGGTCGTCGTCCAGTTGGAAGTGGAGCCCCGCGTTCGCGTCGCCGGAGCCGCCCCGCGCCGTGTGCAGGTCCTGGGAGATCTTGTCGAGGAGCGCGCGGGACACGCGCCAGGCCGCGTTGCGCCGCGCGTCCGCGGCGCCGCCGAACTCGAGGGGCGTCACCGCCGCGCTTAAAGTCTTCGCGCGGCTCACCAAATCGTCGAAGCGCGGGTAGACCCGGCGCAGGTCGAGCTTCTTCGCGTTGTGCCGCGCGTCGAAGCGCACCTTGTCGAAGATCTCGGGGATCTTCGACAGGTCGTAGGGCGCGGCGTCGTTGTTGTCGCGCTTCAGCTCCTTGCGCACGGACTGCCACGAGTCGAGCCTGGGCGGCACGAGGGTGATTCGACGTCGCTTCAACGCGAGTGTTCCGCGCGCGCGCGTTCCGGAAAAAGCACCCACGGTGAGAGACCGTTCCGAGGGATGATCGCTCGTCCAAGAATCAGCCGAAACGAGTGGAAAACGGCCGAGCTAGGAGCCTTTGAAGTTGGGCATTTCGCTCTCTTGTGCCGCCCCGAGTCGAGCCAGACGCGGAACGTCTCGCCCATGTAGAGCGTCAGCGCGCAGTCGTGGCCGAAGTGGGCCTCCACGGCCGCGACCAACCCATCCACGAGGTCGTAGAGCGCGTCCAAAGCGCGCCGCGGGTTGCCCAGCGCTTTCAGCGCGCGGAGCACCGAGTCTGGCCCGTCGGGCGCGATGCACCGCCGCGCGGCGCCGCGGGCCGACGCGCTGCCCGCGGCGTCGTCGTCGCCCGAGTCGTCGCCGGCCAAATCCACGTCGACCTGGAACGTGCGCTCGACGTGCGCCTTCGCGCGCGCCAAGAGCTCCTGCGCCTCGTGGTTGCCCGCGCGGTCGAGCATGTTCACGTCGCTCCGGCCCCGGTGGATCAGCGACACTAAAATGGGCGAGATGTCGCCCTCGAGCTCCAGCAGGCCCTTGGTGAAGGCCGCGCCCGTCTTCATGACGCGGCCCTCGTCGGACGTGCGAATTTTTAGGTCGTGGCGGAACGTCGCGTGCAGCCGCAGCAGCCCCGCCTGCGTGGAAATCAAATCTTCAACCCGACTTCAATGTGCGCGTAATCGAACGATTTGGACCAGACTCTTCGCTGTGCTTCGAGAACTCGACGAGAGCAATCGATCCGTCCAAAAATCAGCCGAATCGACTTCGATTTGACTGAGATGAAGTTTGGTGGGGGACCCCCCAAACCAGTGGTTGATTTCCACACAGAGCCCCGCGCCGTCCTCGCTCGCCGGGTAGACGTGGCGCCGGAAGTGGGCGCCCAGCGCCGTCGCGTGCTCCACCCCCAGCTCCGTCAAAACGCCGCCCCACTTGAGGACGAGCATGACCTCCGAGACGTCCTTCTGGTCGTCGCCGGACCACGCGGACGGCTTCACCTGCAATTTGCAGCCGGAGAATAAGGCCATGTTCAGCGCCGTCGGCGTCTCCGCGCCGCCCGCGTGGCCGATGTGGCTCCGGAGCACGTCGGCGAGCTTCGCCAGGTTCTTGCCCGTCTTCGACGCGCCGTCCGCGGACGCGAGCACGTCGCCGAGGAGGTCCGCGAAGGCCTTGAGGTCCTTCGACTCCTTGATCTTCACCTCCTTCTTGGCGCTCTTCGCCCGCTCCCGGTGGAGCGCCACGAGCGGGGGCGCCGACGTCTTCACCTTGAGCTTGCGCTTCGGCGTGCGGTCGCCGTGGCGGACGACGGCGATGACGCACCGGAGCTCGCGCATGGCCGACGTCGACGACTTGGGCTTTTGTTTGGGCGGCTTCTCCTTGAGCTGGCCGATGTTCGGCGGCGCGCCCGTCCAGGAGTGGGCGTTCTGCTCCTTGTTGTCCGCGGACGCGCAGAGCGCCAAACCGTCGTCGGAGAAGTCGGACGCGCCGTATTCCGCGTCCGCGTTGCCCGGCGGCCGGAAGGCGTGGGCCGCCGCGCGCCGGTGCTCCATGTGCTCGGCGAGGAGCGCGGCGCAGTCGTCGTAGTATTTCCGCGACTTTTTCACGAAGGACCAGCCGTTGACGTCGCAGACCAAGTTGCGCCCGTCGTGCGTCCGCAGGATGTCGAAGCCGCAGACCGTCTGCTTGAAGGCGTGATATATTTTAAAGGCGATGTCCTTCTCGATCCAGGACAAAATCACCGGGTACCGCAGCTCCTTGCCGCCCGCGTCGCGCATGACGATGCCGTCGAGCGCGGGCGACTTGCGCGCTTCCGCGTGGCCGTAATAGGGACCGACCGAGTAGACCTTGACGTCCGTGCCCTGCGTGTCGACGAACTCCTCGTACAGGAAGGAGCCGTCGCGCCGCACGCGGTTCTCCTCGGCGTGGTACTGGGACGACTGGTTGCCGATCTTCCGGAAGAGGCGCTTGCAGCCGCCGCCGGCCGACATGGGGTAGTAGATGTTGATGTTGTGGTCGTCCGCGTCGACGGGCTTCTCCACGAAGGGCTTCTCCATCTTGATGCCGTTGACGACGATGTAGTCGTCGTACTCTTCTAGAGTCTGGGCCTCCTCGGAGTCGCGGCTCATGGCGACGTAGCGCGGCGTCGGCACGCCGGCCTTCACGAGCGTCTCGTAGACGCTTCGCCGGTCCTGGAGCGCGTACTGGCGCTTGAGGTCGTTGACGACGAAGGGCTTGCGCAGCGTCGCGTAGTCGATGGCCTTGCCCAGCGGGAAGCCCTTGGAGTGGAACGCGATCAGGCACTCGCAGACGGGCCACCGCTCGACGGGCTCCTCGAGGATCGTCCTCTCGTCGAAGACGACGATCTTGAAGACCTGCGCCGGCAGCCGCCCGAGGATCTCCTGCATGGGCTTCGACGCCGTCTTCCTAGGATGGGGTTTGGGGGGGTGGGTTTGGTGTGTGTGGGTTCGGACGCGGGCGCGGCGACTTTTCCATGGCGCAGACGCCGAGCACGATGGCCTTGCGCGACGACATGCCCGTCGCGCTGTGCTTCTGCGGCGAGCTGCTCCGGGCGCGGCCCCGCTTCTCGTCCTTGGAGGCCATGGGCGCGCGCGCGCTGCCGCGGCTCGTCGCGGCGCTCCTGGTTGCTGCACCGAGCTCCCGAGCCAAAGCTGCCCCGACCAACATGGAGGTTCCGGAGCGTCCCCACGTGCGTTTTGGGGACGAGGTGCGGGGGGGCGACCCCGGAGGCGACGAAACCTCGCCCTGCGACGCGGAGGACGACGCCTTCGTCGAGCGCGCGCAGCGGCGGCGGTCGCGCACGGTGATGAACATGGGAGAAGCGGAGATGCTCCACACGGCGCCGCCGCCGACGGCGCCGAGCGAGGACGAACCCGCGCCCTGCGACGCGGAGGACGACGCGTTCGTCGAGCGGGCGCAGCGGCGGCGGTCGCGCACGGTGATGAACATGGGCGAAGCGGAGATGCTCCACACGGCGCCGCCGCCGCCGCCGAGCGAGGACGAGCCCCCGCCCTGCGACGCGGAGGACGACGCGTTCGTCGAGCGGGCGCAGCGGCGGCGGTCGCGGACGATCCTGTCCCACGACGAGGCGCGCGCGCTCCACGCGGCGCCCGAGCCGCCCGAGCCGCCGGAGGAGGGCCGCGAGAGCGAGCTCCACCCCATCGCGATCGGCGGCGGCGGCGACGAGGGCGGCGCGGCGGCCTGGGGCGAGGTCCACGTCCAGCGGACGACCTGCCGGCCCCGGCCGAGCAAGCGGCTCAGCCTCATCGAGGAGGACGAGGAGCTCGCGGAGCTGGAGCGCGCGCGCGGCGTGTCCTCGGCCGCGGACCCGGACGGCCACCTGGACCGGCTCTCGACGCACCTGGGCCCGGAGATCCACCGGCCCGCCAAGGTCGACGAGGACGCGGCGCCGGAGCAGACGGCGCCCACGGCGAAGCGGCGGTCGTCCGTCGGCGCGGTCTTGGGGAGCCTCGCGGGCCGCCTCTTCCGGCGGAAGTCGTCGAGCGAGAGCGACGGCCGCCGGAGCTTCTGGAGCATGTCGAGCCCGCGCCGGTCCTCGGCGGCGAGCTCCGCGCCCGACGAGAGCTGACTTGAGCTGAGGGGTTCCGGGGAGGACAAGTTAACCCGCGTTGTTCCCACCCCTCAGAAACCGACGCGTTTGGACGCGTGGAACAGGCCCTCGAATTAAGTGCGAACATTTTTCTAAGAAATTTGCCCATTCGTCCCCGCCAGCACTCTGGAATTTTCCACCGCGCGTCGCCATCGGTAAGATTTTGCTTACTTCCAACAAGAAGCGCTTCCGACGGCGGGCGCCGTAAGCTCACCGCGGCCGGTGAATTAAGTGTGAGGACCCCGGCTCGTAGTAAGAACAAACGTTTTGGGTTGTTCATTGAAGTAATCATTGAAAACTTCATCGAAATCGTACAAAACTGCATCGTTTCGACCGACGGATAACGCTGCGATGATGTGATGCGCCGGCACCTCGCCGTTTTGCGCCAGGTGGTGCACGAAAAGCGCGCGTGCTGCGCCGGGCAGCGACGACGGGGTTCGTGAGCGCAAAAAATCCTGCTGGCGGCCTTCCGCGGCGAGACTGTCGATCACTGCGACTGCGGGGCGCGCCCCCACTCGATTTTTGCATCCCCGGGTTCATATGCCGTGACAGCTGGCATGGGGCAACTCATCACCTGTCTACGGTCGCCCTGCGACTGAATTAGGTTCGAAACTCCCCCGCGCGCGCGACGACGACGACGGCGGCGGCGGCGGCGGCGGCGGCGGCGGCGACGACGACGACGACGACCGACCGACCGACCGACTGGCTCAGAAAGTAGGTGCCAGGAACTAGCCCGGGACCCAGGGGAAGTCACCCGAGGTCCCCCCGAGTACGCCCCAGTCGGTTTGGTTTAAATTTTACCACCCCAGACCCCAAAGCCCGAGTTCACTCCGAGGCGTGACGCTAAAGTGCAACGTTCAACATGAGACGGAGCTGCCGTTGGCCCATGATCGATCGAAGCCACGACTGAGCCGCCGGGGGCAGCCCTCGCCGCGTCGTCGAGGCGCACCGCCGCGCGGGCAGGTCCGTCCCGTCTCATTGTCCCGGCGCGCCTCCGGTCCGCATCGCGCGTTCGGCGCCACCGCCGTTCCATGCCGCTGACGCTCGACACGTCCATGCCCCCGCGGGACACGCCCGAGGACCCGCCGACGCCCGCGGCGCAGCTGTCGCCGCTCAAGTCGCCGACGCACTTCGCCGTCGAGCGGCCCTTCAGCCCCCGGTCGTCCAAGTTCACCTTCGACGACGGCGCGCTCGGCGGCGACGAGCCGGCCCGGTCCGCGTCGGACTCCCCAAAGACCGACGAGTTCCTCCGCGACGTCTACCGGTCCAGCGAGCGCGTCAACGAGGCGGGCGTCAACAGCGCCAACGAGGGCTTCGAGGCGCCGGCCCTCACCTTCGTCGACGACGACGGCGACGCGCCGCTCACGCCCTTCCGCGTCGGCGGCGGCGACGAGCTCGGCGACGGCGACGACGACGACGACGGCCTCGGCGACGTGCCCTGGTACGCCCTGCCCTTCTGCACGCTGCCCATGTGCAACTGCACGGCGAGCTTCTAGGGGCACGTGTAGTAACTAGAGGGGCCCGCATTCGAAGGACGACGCGGACGGGGGCGCGCACGCCGCGTCGAAGCAGAGGAGCGCGCTCGCGCCCGTGACGCCCTTGGGGTCGCAGTTCGGCGACGGCAGCGACGGGTTGTCCACGAAGCCGTCGAACCAGTAGGGCCCGGAGCGTCGGCGACGCCCGCGGGCGGTTGTTGGTCGTAGTAGGCCGCGGCGGCCTCGAGGTCCGCGGACCGCTGCGCCGGCGCCACGGGCGCCGCCGCGCAGCTCGTCCGCGGCCGGTCCGCGAGGTGGCCGCCGAGGAGCGTGGACCGGAGGGCGTCCGCGAGGGAGCGGAGGTAGGGCTGGACGCGCGCGACTCGTTCGTCCCGCTCGCCGGCGTCGAGCGCGCCGGCCTTGGTCAGCGTCGGCGCCAGCTGCGCCCAGTCGGACACGAAGACGGCGGGCGACTGCCACCCCGAGGCCCGACTCCCAGAACGACGCGGGGTCCGCGCAGCCCTTGGCGCTCCTGCCGCCGTCCGTGGAGTACGTCTTGTCGACGACGGGCACCGCGTTGAGCGTCAAGGCTTCCAGCACGCGGCCCGACGCCCAGACGTCGCCCGCGGCCGCCAGGGCGAAGTAGGACCGCGAGATCTCGTCGTAGGACGTCGTGTTCTCCGGCGCGTCGCCCGCGGTCCACTCGACGGCGCGCGGCAAATTGTGGATCAGCGACTGGGACCCGAAGTCCTGCTGCTCGAGGGCGTAGGACTCGAGGTCCACGAGGAGACCCGCCTCGTCGCCCAGCCCGACGAGGCGCGCCTTGCCGCCGCCGGCCGTCATGTAGTTGCCCAGGTTCACGCGGGACGGCTTCCGGAAGATCGTCGACCCGCCGTAGGAGACGAGGTAGTCGCGGTCGTGGGGCGCGTGGGCCGCCTGGACGGCCTCCACGAAGGCGTCGACGGCGCCGTCGTCTTCTAAACCTTCGAGGCCGTCGGGCCACCAGTGCGCGTCCAGACCGCGGCTCCGGTAGTCGAGCACCTGGCCGTAGCCGCCGTCGTTGGCGAAAATGAGGCGGTGGTGCGTCGCCGGGAGCCGCGTGCGGCACGCGAGGTCGTCGGCGAAGATGAGCGTCAGCGGCTCGTCGTAGGCCATGAGCGCGCGCAGCAGGTTCGAGTTGAGCAGCAGGTCGTCCGCGTAGGTGTAGACGCACTCGCGCACCAACTCCGGCCGCCAGGAGGCGTCCTCGTTCGTATTCTCCGCCGACGAGCCGTAGAAGAGCGTCGCGTCGTCGACGCCGAGCGCTTTCAGCTCGTCGTAGGCGACGACGTCGTCCATCAAGGACGTCACGGACGCGTAGACGTGGGCTCCCGCGCCCAAGCGCTTCGCGCGCAGCGCCTCGAGGAAGTCGGTCTGGGTCGTGTAGTCGTAGGACGTCGCGCGGACGCCGATCTTGTCGTCGAGCACGCCCGCGGCGGCGCCGACGTCGCCGAAGAGGAGCTGCGAGGTGACGAGCCACGCCTGGCTGACGATGGGGTCGTTGAAGGACGCGACGTGCTCCTCGATGTCGACGACTTTTGCCGCTTTGTCGAGGTTGCTACTGGACCAGAACGTCGGCGCCGGGCCGCCGGAACTTGCCGCCGGGCCGCCCCGCGTTTCAAACGCCAGCGCCGCCGGCGCCGCCGGCCGCCGCCGCGCGCCGAAGAGGCAGGCCTGGACGGCGACGACGCCGACGCCGACGGCGGCGCGGCAGGCCCACCGCCGGCGGGTCGTCGACGGGACGACGACGAGGGGCGCGGCCATCGTGGATGACCGGGCTGCCTTCTTCACAGTTGGTTGGAATTCGCTGCATTCTCGAGTGCAATATCCCTTCCGTTACGGGAGATTGGTGCTTTTCGCGTAGCTACTCAACGACCGGCAGGAAGTGGCTGCCCGGCGTGGCACCCGCGGGCAACTGCAGAACACTCGTCGACGGATCCGCGTGCGGCGGCGCTCCGGGGCGGACGGCTCGGTCCCCCGGGCGTTTGGCCATGGTCGACATCATGCAGGCGAACAAGGCGCGAAGGGCCGTCATGCGCTACCTCGAGAAGTTCGCTTCCGCCTTTGGGGAGGACGACGACGACCTCGGCCCGGGGAAGAAGGGCGCCGTGCCCCAGCCGGCGCCCCAGGTGAAGAAGAAGCCCATCAGCCTGCTGAGCATGCTCCACGACGCCGTCGCCCCGGCGCCGCCGCCGCCGCCCGAGGCCGCGGCGCCCGCGCGGCCCCCGCGGTCGCCGCGCCGCGGCCTCGGCCTCGCGTCCGCGGCGTCGTCGACCGACGACTTCGCCAACGTGGGGCTCCACCTCTCGTCGAGCTCGTTGGCGTCGTCCTTCGTCGGCGGCGGCGGCCCCGTCGAGGGCGCGCTGAACCCGCTGCTGAGCTCGTCGTCCTGGGTCCAGCACCTCGAGGAGGCCCACTTCGGCGAGGGCGGCGACGACGACTGGCCCTCCGAGGGCGAGGCCGGCCTCGACGGCCCGCTCATCCCGGACGACCGCCTCGACGACATGCGACATAAGTTCCAGGTCTAGGCGCGCGGGGCAAGCGCCAGCCTGAGGGTGCCGCCGGATTCGGATGCCGCGAACCCCGGCGCGAGACGGCGGAACTCGAGCATCCGCAGCACATCCTTCGTCGGCGCACCTCTCAGAGCGTCCTTTCGGGGTCCGCCGAGGCCTCCTCTCGCCGCGCGCGCACACACGACCCCCGTCGCGTGCGCGCTTTCCAACTCCATGGAGTGGGGCATGGCCGAGCAGGGCGAGCGCCCGCGCGCGTCGCCGCCCCTGGGGTCGTCGGCGTCGACGGCGCGGGGCGGCGGGAGCGTCGCGGCCATGGTCCCGGCCCTGCGGCGGGCCGTGCGCGACGCCGCCGCGGCGCCCGAGCG
Organism: Aureococcus anophagefferens; assembly: GCF_000186865.1. NCBI lineage: Eukaryota > Pelagophyceae > Pelagomonadales > Pelagomonadaceae > Aureococcus > Aureococcus anophagefferens. Next base: position 1,026,809 of record NW_008705574.1, read on the forward strand.
CCTCGAGCTCGTCGAGGCCGCGCGCGCGCTCGCGGAGTCCGTCGGCGCGAATTTGCGGCCGCCGCACGCGCAACAACTCGGCCGCCAGGAGCAGCGGGACCTGCGCGCGGCGCTGCGGAGCCTCGAGCAGCTCGAGGCGCGGGACCTCGAGGAGGCCAAGGAGGCCGAGGACCGGCGAGGACCCGCGGACGCGCCGCTCGAGATCGAACGCGACACCGTCGGCTCGTCGCTCGCGCAGTCGCTCCTCGGCGAGGAGCAGGACGCCTACAGCCTCCAGCTCGAGGCCGAGCGCGAGCGGGAGATCGAGCGCATCAGCGGCCAGGTGTCCACGGTCAACGCGATCTACCGCGACCTCGCGTCGCTCGTCGGGTCGCAGCAGGACGACGTCGACGAGATCGAGCAGCTCGTGGCCCAGTCCCACGACCGCACGGTCAAGGGCCAGCGCCAGCTCGAGCGCGCCGTGCGCAAGCGCACGGCCAAGAACAAGTGCTGCATGTATTTCGCGTGCTTCCTGCTCTTCGTCATCGTCGTCGTCGTGCTCGCCGTGCTCGTGCTGAAGACCCAGTACTAGGCCGCCGCCAACGCCCCCCCACGTTTTGCACTATAGCTCCCTTTTTACCACCGCCGCGGCTTCTTGGGCGCCGCGACCTCGACGGCCGCGCCCGTGAGCACGTCGCCGCCGTCGCGGAGCCGCGAGGCGCCCGCGACCATTTTCGGCGCCGCGCCGGCGAGGGCGGCGACGCCGCCGAGGGCGCCGGCGAGGGCCTCGTAGGCCGCGGCGGCCTCGAGGAGGCCCGCGCCCGTCGCGTCGGGCGACTGGTCGTAGAGGCCCTTGCCCGTGCGCGACAGCGCGCCGGCGACGTCGGCCGCCGCCCGCGACGCCGGCGCGGCGCCGGCGTCGTCGAGCTTGTTCAAGGCCTTGGCCGCCTCGCCCATGTAGACGCCGGCCTCGTCCATCGCGTAGGCGGCGAGCTCGAGGCCGCCCTTGTTCCGAAATTTCGCGCCGACGTCCGCGATGGACCGCCCCGCGTTCTTGACGGCGACGCCCGCCACGCAGCGCGGCGACCGCATCTCCACGTTCGCCGCGATGAAGTCCAGGGCCATGGCCTCGGCGAGGAGCGCGTCGCCGCTGAGCTCCACCTCGGCGCCGCCGTCCATGAGCTCGCGCTGGGCGTCGCGGAACGTGCCCCCGAGGAGCGGCGCGTGCCGTCGTCGCACGGAGTGGTGCGGTGCGAAGGCGGCGACGAGGCTCGCGTGGAGGAGGAGCGCGGCGGCGGCGGCGCGGCGCATCGTGATGGGAGGGCCTCGAAGCATTCAATATTGGCCTCAGGATTTGCCCCAGACTCGCCAAACGGAGGCCAGCTCACCTCCCACAAAGTCCCAGCCACCGATTGTGTTCAGGTCAAGACCTTCGACGTCGACAAGAAACTCGCGCAGGAGCGCTGGGACGCCATCCGGGCCGACGGCCCCTTGAAGTACAAGAACAAGGCCCTGGGCTGCGTGCTCTGCAAGAAGGTCGAGTTCTGCGCCCAGAAGTGCCCGGAGTCGACGCAGGACTGCACCTGGTGCCCCGGCTTCTGCCCCCAGGCGGTCAACGCGACGTGCATTCCCTTCGGGCAGACCGTCACGCTCGTCCAGGGCGAGGAGGCCAAGTGCTGCGAGATGGGCGACAAGGGCCTCGCCGCCTGCTGCTGCCTCTGCCCCGTCGTCTACTGCTTCGGCGTCCCGCCGGCGGCGCCCATCAACTTCTCCTGCGCCGCGGCCGCGCTCGTCACCGCGCAGCGCGAGCGGCTCAAGGCGGCCTACGAGATCAAGGACGACAAGCCGGCCTTCGGCGGCTTCCTCTGCTACTGCTGCGCCCTCTGGCACCAGCACGTCTTCCTCCAGGAGATGGCGCTCGCCGGCGCCAAGGGGCTCGACACGCCCCTCGCGCCGGCCGGGGAGGACGCGTGACCGCGGCGACGCGCCTGGAATCTTCGCCGGCCGGGCGCAGCCCGGCGCCGGCGCCGCAGCGCGCGCGCGCGATGGCCGCGCGGCGCGGTACTAAGCTGCGCATGTGCATCACGAGCTGCAACTCATGATGATGCACTCGAGCACGATGGGGAGCTAGGATCTCGTCGGCCGGGCTGCCTCGCGCGCCGCGCACCCTGCACCCGCGTCGGCCGGGCTGCTTCGCGCGCATGGACGCGCTGCCCGACGACGTGCGGGCCGCTCTC
>NW_008705574.1:1029074-1031239 GCF_000186865.1 Aureococcus anophagefferens
GCTCCGGCTGCCGCCGCACACGAACCTGTACCGGCTCCGCGAGCGCTGCCGCGCCGCGGGCGTCGTCGCGCTCGTCTGCGGCCGGTGGCGCGCCGCGTGCCGCGGCGGCGGCGACGGCGACGACGACGACGCGGCCGCGGCGCGCTGCGTGGGCTTCGGGTCGCTCGCCGTCGTCGAGTCGGCCCTGCTGGCCCACGCGGCCTTCGAGAGCGACGCCGGCGCGGCCCTCGCGCGCCTCGCCGCGCGGTGCCGCCGGGTCTGGGTCCGCTGCGACCCGAAGTGGCGGCCGGGCGGCGTCGCGGCCGGCGACGCCGCGCACGCCTGGGTCTGGCGCGACGCGTTCCCGCGGGCGCGCTGCGTGTCCCTCAAGAACTGCCTCTGCGCGCCGGAGCTCCTCGCGGCGCTCGCGGGCCGCGGCGCGCCGCCGCTGCTCGCGCTCGACGTCTCCGGCACGGCCGTCGACGACGCGGGCCTCGCCGCCGTCGCCGCCGCGCAGCGCCGGCGCCCGTCCCTGACGTCGTTGTCGGTCTACGGCTGCGGCAACGTCACGGGCGCGGGCCTCGGCGCCTTCGCGGCGCCGCCGCTGCCCCTGAGGCGCCTGAGCGTCGGCGCGAACCGCCGCGTCGCGGCGGAGCACGTCGGCGCGCTCGCGGCGTCGGCGCGCGCGACGCTCCGCGAGCTCGACGCGTCGCGCGTGAGCCGCTCGGCGCTCGGCTTCGGCTTCGAGGCGACGCTCGCGGTCGCATGTGCGCGGACGACCACGGCGGCGTGGCTCGCGGACGCGCTTGACGTACGCGCGACGGCGGGACCGAGCGCCGTCGAACGGTCCAAAAATCGCGGAAATCCGTCGCGATCGCGGCGAGCGGCGCGCGGTTTCGCGGGACCGCGCGCGCGGACGTCGGGGTCTGGGCGGTTTCGCCGTTTCCTGGACGTTGGAGCTCCGGGGCTCGGCGTTCGTGATTTCTATAAGGTGCGCCCGCCGGGGCCACGGCTCCAGGAGCGCGTCGGGAGGGCGTCCGGGCGAAAACTCGCGCATCGGTCAAGTGCTCGGGCCGGGGCGTCAAGACGCGTCACGGCGCGGAGCGCCGCGACCCGGTTTAGGCAGGCCCAGACGACGAACAACAAGCCCATGTTACCCGGGCCGCGCCGCGCGCCGGGGCGGCATGCCGGGGGCGGCTCAATTGGGAGGTGGGGCTCAGGCTGGCCGGGCGCGAAGCGACCGCGGCGCGCGGCGCGCCTGGCCCATGCGCCGCGGCGCCGCGGCCAACGCGGCCGGAGCTCGTGCGAGCGCCAGTCGAGCGGCGTGGCGCGAATCGCGAAGCGGCGCGAGCCGCGCAGCTCGACTGGCCCACGCGCCGCGCCAGCCGGTGCCCTGCGCCGCGGCGCCGCGGCCAATGCGGCCGGAGCTCGTGCGAGCGCCAGTCGAGCGGCGGGGCTGGCGCGAAGCGCGAAGCGGCGCGAGCCGCGCAGCTCGACTGGCCCACGAGCCGCGCCAGCCGGTGCCCTCGAGCGTCGACGGGTCGTCGGCGCGACAAGCTTTGGCGCGGCGCGACAGCGGAGCGCGGGATGATGCGCCGGCGAGTCGCAGGGCTGGCGTGAAGCCCTACGCGCGGCACGGCGCGGCGTCCATGCGGCGCGGCGCGGCTGGCGCGGCCGGAGCTCTTGCACTCGCGCGCGTCGCCAGGGCCTCCGCGGCGGCCGCCGCGGACTGAGTCGCCGCGGCCTCCGCGCCGCCGACCGTGGTGCTCGGCGTCGCGCCGTCGCTCTCCGGCGCCTGCCCTCCCGCCAACACCATCCTAGTACACGCCGCGCACGCCGGCACGCTCGCCGGCGAAGTCGCTGGGGCTGCCCGGAGGTCTGGTACAGCCCGTGGCAGCCTCGCAGATGCCTCTGGCAGCCCGCCCTCGGCTCAGGGCGCGTCGCCGCTACGCCGCGGCTCCACGGCCACTTCCGACCCACAGATCGCCAAGGCACTGACGCAACGCGGCGTGTTTCGGGCCATGACGCCACATGCCGCCTCCGACGAGCTGGAATCAAGGCCTTGGGTTCAACCCTTGGTTCCACATCTAGACCCAAAAGTTCCACATCTAGACGAGCTCTCCGTCGTCGTGAGCCATTGATTAGCGGATACGGAACCATCCCTCGTATCGTGAACCGCCCCGTCC
>NW_008705574.1:1031289-1033042 GCF_000186865.1 Aureococcus anophagefferens
ACGGCGCCGCGCGCCGCGAGGAGGCCGCCAAGGATCCCCGGCCTGGGCCGGCGAGGTCGCCGGCGGCGCGGCCTACCCCTACGCCGACCCGGAGCTCCGCGTCTGCCACGTCGAGGCCGGCGACGCCCAGCTCGTCCTCGAGCGCGCCGTCGACGCGGGCCAGCTCGCCGTGCTCAGCTCCTACGTCCTCGCGTCGGGCGCGCTCATCGAGAAGCGCGCGCTCGGCATCGACGGCGACAAGTACCAGAAGGTCATGGGCTTCGCCGGGGGCTTCATGCAGGCGGCCCAGGAGGTCAACGGCTGCGCGGAGAAGCTCGGCCGCGGCACGGAGCTCATGGCTTTGCTCCACAAGCTCGAGGACGCGAAAGCGTCGGCCTGAAGCGTCGGGCTCGACTCGACCGACGCCGCCGCCCCGCGCCGCGGGGGCCCGCCCGCTCCCCCCCGGCGCCGGCCTAATAGACCGCTCGTTTACAGGGACAGGGTGAGCGGGGGGGACGAAGGCCGAGCCGGGACCTCGGCCGGGGGTGGCGCGGGCTGCTGCTGGTCCGTCGCTTCGAAGGCCGGCCGCGCCTCGGGCGCCCGGCCGGAGGTCGGCCGCGCCTCGGACGCCCAGCCGGAGGCCGGCCGCGCCTCGGACGCCCGGCCGGAGGCCGGCCGCGCCTCGGACGCCCAGCCGGAGGCCGGCCGCGCCTCGGCCGCCCAGCCGGAAGCCGGCCGCGCCTCGGACGCCCAGCCGGTGGACGGCGACGCCGCGGCCGGCGGCGGGTCCGCGCTCGCGATGCGCTCGAAGAGCGATCCCGCGCGTGTCGCCGCGGGCGGCGCCGCGGGGGGCGGCCGCGGCTCCTGGGCCGCGGCGGCCTGTCTCCGCTTGAGCTCGAGGGCCTCGAGGACGCGCCTCGCGACCTCCCGCGGCGGCGGCGGCGCCGGCGCCGGGGCCGGCGGCGCGGGCGGCGGCGGCGCGGGCGGCGCCGCGCGCGGGATGGGCGGCAGCACGACGATGGGATACTCGTCGTCCGCGGGCGCCGGCGCGACAGGCTGCGAAGGCGGCGGCGCCGCGGCCGGCGGCGGCGCGGCCGGCGGCGCGGGCGACGCGGCGGCGGCGGCGACGACCGGCTCCGGCGCGCGCGCGGGCGCCTCCGAGGGCGGCGCCTCGGCCTCGCAAACCGCCATGGGCTCCGGCTCGACCGGCGCCTCGGCCTCGCAGACCGCCATGGGCGCCGGCTCGACCGGCGCCGCGGCCTCGCGGACCGTCGCGGGCGCCGGGGCCGTCGCGGGCGCCTCCTCGCGGACCGCGGGCGCCAGCGGCGCGGGCGGCGCCACAAATTCGAGGTTCCCCGGCCGCGAGAACGCCTCCTGGGCCTCGCCGTCCCATCGCACAGTCCACCAGCCGCCACCGCCCTGTTTGAGGAGCGTGCCCTCCTTCGTGCCGGCCTTCTCGCGGACGCGCGCGCCCTCCTCGAAGTGCGCGTATCTGGGGTCCGGCCCCTTTTTGTGGCGTTTGGCGCCGCGCAGCCCCGTTTCGCCCGGCGGCTTCGGCGGCTTCGGCGGCTTCGGCGCCTTGGCGCGCTTCGGCGGCGGCGGCGCGGGGCCCGAGCCGCGGGGCCGGATGAGGCCCATGGGCACGCGCTCCTCGAAGTCGCCGTCCTCGTAGGCGATATCGAAGGTCGGGTCGCGGCTCGACGTCTTCGCCGCGTGGACGCGGACGACGCGGCCCGGGAACCACTTCGCCCCGCCGAGGAAGCGCGCCTCGACG
>NW_008705574.1:1036898-1039137 GCF_000186865.1 Aureococcus anophagefferens
GTCTACATCACGCTCGAGGACATCGACCACGTGTCCTCGGAGAAGATGACGCTGACGTTGGGGGAGTCGAAGCGCGACGCCAAGTTCACCGTCGACATGCCCGACGCGGGGCAGGAAAAGGGTGATTCAACGTCGCTTCAATGTGAGTGTTCCGCGCGCGTCCGTTCTAGAAAAAGCATCCACGCTTCGAGAGCGCTCCGAGAGATGATCGCTCGTCCAAAAATCAGCCGAAACGAGTGGAAACCGGCCGAGCTAGAAGCCTTTGAAGTTGGGAATTTCGCACTCTTGTCCTGCCCAGGCCCGACGGCCGCCGCTTCTTCACGGCTTCGGCCGCGCTCCTCAAGCGCGAGGTCCGCAACCCGAAAATCATCCGCAAGCGCGGCAAGGACACGGTCGTCTTGAAGTTCACGAAGTGCGAGGAGCGCACCTGGGGCCCTTGCTTCGAGAACTACCACGAGATCTTCCCCGCGCCGGGCCGGACCATGGCCCAGGACATCCGCGAGCGCCTCCAAAACAAGAAGGCGTCGGCGTAAGTCACCCAGGAGGCCCGTGTTAGCGCGCGCCGACGCGGCGCGTCTGGGGGAGCGCGCCGTCGGACCGGCCGTCGACGGCGAAGTCGACGAAGCACCGCTCGCAGACGTCGTACTCCGTCGCGTGGAGCACCGTCGTCTCGCCCGACGCGCACGTGTAGACCGCGCCCCGCGGCGGCACGGGCCGGTCGCACAGGTCGCAGATCACCGACGACGTGCCCCGCGCGACGTCCGCGTGGAGCAACGTCCGCGCGACGGTCTCGAGGTCGCCGCGATCGCCGACGTCCGGGAACTCCGTGCAGACCCGCAGGTAGCGCGCGAGGCCGTCCATGCGCAGCAGCGCGCCGCCGCAGACGCACCGCGGGCCCGCGTCGCCCGCGGCCGCGACCGCGAAGGCCGCCGCGGCGCCGTCGGTGCCGTGCGCGGCCCGCACGGCCGCGACGAGCTCCGCCTTCTCGAGGTACGCGCCGGGGTCGAGGCCCGACGCCGCCGCGAGCGCCTTTAGTCGTTTGACGCCGAGCCCCTTCAGGTACGCGCCGACGTCCGCCGCCGCGGGCCGCAATTCCCCGTGGTCCTCGCCGTAGCGCCGGAGCCGCCGCGTCATGAGCGGCGCGGCCTGGCCCGCGAGGCGGTTCACGACGGATTCCACGCGGTGCTGCGCGGCGTCGGCGTCCTCCGCGCCGGCCGCGCCGCCGCCGGCCGCGACGGAGAAGACGAGCGCGCCCTCGCCGCCCCGCGCGTCGGCGTCGAAGTCCACGTCGACGGCGACGCGGCACGTCGGGCAACTCGCCTGGCCCCTCGCATTGAACGACGACGCCAGGGCCCGGTCCCAGCAGCGGAAGCAGTAGGACACGGCGCAGGCGCAGGGCAGCGCGACGACGTCGCGCGCGTCGAGCGGCTCCATGCAGATGGCGCACTCGCTGCCGTCGTCGAACTCGGCCATGGGTCGCGGCGGCGCGCGGCGTCCGGCGCCGGGCGAGTGCGACGAGTCTGTCGAGTGGCAGCGTCGAGCGAACCGAGTCTGTCGAGTGGCAGCGTCTCCGCGCGCCGGCCTCGCCCCACCTTGAGCGGCGTCGAGCAGCACCTTCTCTATTGAGATTGGCATTGCCCTGCAGTTGCACTTCCCTACAGGCTTAGCAGCCGGACACGTGCGGCGCGATCGAAACGGGTGTGTAGCTTCGCCCCCCCTAGGAGGCGGCGGCGGGCCCCCCGAGGGCGGCGGCCTTGTCCTTGGCGACCTGGACCTCGACGGCGAGGGCGACGAGGTCCCGCTTGCGGACGTCGTCCACGGGCGCGCCGTCGCGCGCGAGGCGCTCGAGGAGCGCGTTCGTCTTCTTCTCGGCCATGGCCGCGTAGGACGCCGCCCGGTCCGGGACGTCGGCCGCCGGCACGAGCACGACGCTTTCGCCGCCCTCGCCCTCGAAGGCGACGTCCGCGGAATCGTCGGCCGCGGCGTGGTCCGCGTACGCGGCCCCGAGCGACGCGACGCAGGAGAGGAAGCGCGTCTCGTCCTCGAGGCTCAACTCGTCGTCGACGGACTCGTAGTAGTCGACGCAGGCGCTGAACTCGACGACGGCGTCGGACCAGCGCGCCTCGTCGACGTTCAGGCCCGCGAGCTGTTCCGCGCACCGCGCGGCGGCCGCGCCGTCGCCCGCGGCGAGGAAGATGGACCGCGCCTGGTCCACGAGCTTCCACGCGATCGCCGCGTG
>NW_008705574.1:1039187-1070637 GCF_000186865.1 Aureococcus anophagefferens
CGACCGACAGAGGCCCCGAGCGAGGCGCGGACGGGGCCGCATCAGGGCCGCGGTGGCCGTCCGCTGGTTCTCGGTCGCGACGATCTCGGCGAGCGTCGCGCGGCGCGCGGTCGTCCAAAACCGTGAGGGTCGCCCTCGACGAGCTCCATGATGCCGATGCGTCCGACGGAACACAGCGATGGTGATCGGTCGATGCAAAATTGCGCGCGGACGGCCGAGCGGCGCGTCCTCGCGCGACGGCGGAGCGAGTTCGCGGCGCGCCGCAGCCGGATTCCCAGCGATTTCCAACAATTTGTTGTTGGAGCGCGTCGAACAACATACGGTGGGCGTGTCTGGGCCGCCGGTACGGTCCACGGCGTCGGCGGGCGCCGCCCTGGCCCTCGGCGCCACGGTGTCGCGCTACGGCGGAGCGAGTTCGCGGCGCGCCGCGGCCGGATTCCCAGCGATTTCCAACGATCTTTCGGCGGAGCGCGTCGATCAGCATACGGTGGGCGTGTGTGGGGCGCGGGTACGGTCCACGGCGTCGGCGGGCGCCGCTCTGGCCCCGGCGCCACGGCGTCGCGCTCGGTCCGAAACCGTTGCGGCTCGCGCCGCCGGCACCGAATTGGTGCGCGCCGCGGGTCAGCGGCGTCCATGTGAACCCCTAGGACACGGTGTGACCGCCGGTGGGCCTCCAGGGGGCGCACACATCGCAAGACTTGGCCTGTCGGAGCCTCTTCCTCAAACGCCGACACTGTCGGCGTTTCAGCTCCACCCCCGGCCAGCACGAAATAGGTGCCGTGTCCAAAAAAGGACACATCGACCCGGCGCGTCAACACGCGCGACGGTGCAGCCCGGACGTCCACTCGAGAGGACGATGTCGGAGAACGTGGAGAAGCGGCTGCAGGAGATCGATGTCGACGCCGAGGCGCTGACGCGCGAGGAGGTCGTGGCCATGGACAAGGCCCAGCTCCCTGACCCGAACACGCAGATCGAGGCCTTCATGGACGAGGCGTGGCGGCGCCAGTGCATCCGCGAGGCCTGGGAGACGCGCGAGGCGCCGAAGCGGCCCGAGCGCACCTACGCCATCCCCAACGCCATCCCCGGCGAGACCTACGAGGGCGCCGTGCGCGGCAAGTACGACTGGGCCAACGAGGCGCCGGAGTTCCGCGACGCGCCCGTCAACGACGTCGGCGCGGAGCAGGGCCACAAAAGAGAGATTCAACGTAGCTTCAACGTGAGTGTTCCGCGCGCGCGCGTTCCGGAAAAAACATCCACGCTTCGAGACCGTCCCGAGAGATGATCGCTCGTCCAAGAATCAGCCGAAACGAGTGGAAAACGGCCGAGAGAGGAGCCTTTGAAGTTGGGAATGTCGCTCTCTTTTGCTGCCCAGGCGCGGAGATCATGGACTACTCGTCGAGCGACGGCGACCGCAAGTTCTCCGTCTACATCACGCTCGAGGACATCGACCACGTGTCCTCGGAGAAGATGACGCTGACGTTGGGGGAGTCGAAGCGCGACGCCAAGTTCACCGTCGACATGCCCGACGCGGGGCAGGACAAGGGTGATTCAACGTCGCTTCAACGTGAGTGTTCCGCGCGCGTCCGTTCTAGAAAAAGCATCCACGCTTCGAGAGCGCTCCGAGAGATGATCGCTCGTCCAAAAATCAGCCGAAACGAGTGGAAACCGGCCGAGCTAGAAGCCTTTGAAGTTGGGAATTTCGCGCTCTTGTCCTGCAGGCCCGACGGCCGCCGCTTCTTCACGGCCTCGGCCGCGCTCCTCAAGCGCGAGGTCCGCAACCCGAAAATCATCCGCAAGCGCGGCAAGGACACGGTCGTCCTGAAGTTCACGAAGTGCGAGGAGCGCACCTGGGGCCCCTGCTTCGAGAACTACCACGAGATCTTCCCCGCGCCGGGCCGGACCATGGCCCAGGACATCCGCGAGCGCCTCCAAAACAAGAAGGCGTCGGCGTAAGTCACCCAGGAGGCCCGTGTTAGCGCGCGCCGACGCGGCGCGTCTGGGGGAGCGCGCCGTCGGACCGGCCGTCGACGGCGAAGTCGACGAAGCACCGCTCGCAGACGTCGTACTCCGTCGCGTGGAGCACCGTCGTCTCGCCCGACGCGCACGTGTAGACCGCGCCCCGCGGCGGCACGGGCCGGTCGCACAGGTCGCAGATCACCGACGACGTGCCCCGCGCGACGTCCGCGTGGAGCAACGTCCGCGCGACGGTCTCGAGGTCGCCGCGGTCGCCGACGTCCGGGAACTCCGTGCAGACCCGCAGGTAGCGCGCGAGGCCGTCCATGCGCAGCAGCGCGCCGCCGCAGACGCACCGCGGGCCCGCGTCGCCCGCGGCCGCGACCGCGAAGGCCGCCGCGGCGCCGTCGGTGCCGTGCGCGGCCCGCACGGCCGCGACGAGCTCCGCCTTCTCGAGGTACGCGCCGGGGTCGAGGCCCGACGCCGCCGCGAGCGCCTTTAGTCGTTTGACGCCGAGCCCCTTCAGGTACGCGCCGACGTCCGCCGCCGCGGGCCGCAATTCCCCGTGGTCCTCGCCGTAGCGCCGGAGCCGCCGCGTCATGAGCGGCGCGGCCTGGCCCGCGAGGCGGTTCACGACGGATTCCACGCGGTGCTGCGCGGCGTCGGCGTCCTCCGCGCCGGCCGCGCCGCCGCCGGCCGCGACGGAGAAGACGAGCGCGCCCTCGCCGCCCCGCGCGTCGGCGTCGAAGTCCACGTCGACGGCGACGCGGCACGTCGGGCAACTCGCCTGGCCCCTCGCATTGAACGACGACGCCAGGGCCCGGTCCCAGCAGCGGAAGCAGTAGGACACGGCGCAGGCGCAGGGCAGCGCGACGACGTCGCGCGCGTCGAGCGGCTCCATGCAGATGGCGCACTCGCTGCCGTCGTCGAACTCGGCCATGGGTCGCGGCGGCGCGCGGCGTCCGGCGCCGGGCGAGTGCGACGAGTCTGTCGAGTGGCAGCGTCGAGCGAACCGAGTCTGTCGAGTGGCAGCGTCTCCGCGCGCCGGCCTCGCCCCACCTTGAGCGGCGTCGAGCAGCACCTTCTCTATTGAGATTGGCATTGCCCTGCAGTTGCACTTCCCTACAGGCTTAGCAGCCCGCACGTGCGGCGCGATCGAAACGGGTGTGTAGCTTCGCCCCCCCTAGGAGGCGGCGGCGGGCCCCCCGAGGGCGGCGGCCTTGTCCTTGGCGACCTGGACCTCGACGGCGAGGGCGACGAGGTCCCGCTTGCGGACGTCGTCCACGGGCGCGCCGTCGCGCGCGAGGCGCTCGAGGAGCGCGTTCGTCTTCTTCTCGGCCATGGCCGCGTAGGACGCCGCCCGGTCCGGGACGTCGGCCGCCGGCACGAGCACGACGCTTTCGCCGCCCTCGCCCTCGAAGGCGACGTCCGCGGAATCGTCGGCCGCGGCGTGGTCCGCGTACGCGGCCCCGAGCGACGCGACGCAGGAGAGGAAGCGCGTCTCGTCCTCGAGGCTCAACTCGTCGTCGACGGACTCGTAGTAGTCGACGCAGGCGCTGAACTCGACGACGGCGTCGGACCAGCGCGCCTCGTCGACGTTCAGGCCCGCGAGCTGTTCCGCGCACCGCGCGGCGGCCGCGCCGTCGCCCGCGGCGAGGAAGATGGACCGCGCCTGGTCCACGAGCTTCCACGCGATCGCCGCGTCGTCCTCGTCGTCGTCGTCGTCGTCCTCGTCGTCGTCGCCGCCGTCGTCGTCGTCGTCGTCGTCGTCCGCGTCGTCGCCGCCGTCGCCGGGCTCGTCCGCGTCGCCGTCGAGCTTGCGGCGCTTCGCGCTCGGGCCGTCCGCGCTCGCCTCGGCGTCCGCCTCGCCCGCCGCCGCCGCCTCGCGGCAGGCGCCCATGAGCGCGACGCCGTACTCGTAGTAGACCGGCGCCAGCGCCGGCGCCAGCTGCTCCGCCTCGCTCTTGCCCTCCGTCGCGACGGCGAGGACCTCCGTGAGCAGCTGCACGGCCTGCTCGAAGCGGCCCGCGCGCCGCATGCGCTTGCCGGCGATGAAGCGCGGGTCGCCGGCAATGGTGGGGGTCGCGTCCATGCCTTTGACGCCTCAAGTCCTGCGAGACTTCCGTCGAGCCGTCCGTCGAGCCGAATTGAAATACAACATGCCGCTCAGGAGCCGAAAAAGACGTTTTAGTGCAGCGTGCTCTCGCGCTTCTGGGTCATGCGGTGGTTCGTGATGCCGTGGCTCGCCATGGAGAACGTCTTCCGCTTGACGAGCGCGTTCGTCGCGCGGCGGTCGTAGAAGGTCTGGTTCACGTCCGTGCGGCGCTGGCGCTGGTGCGCGGCGGCCGTGCCCTGGGCCTCGTCCATGAGGACGGCCTCGGCGTGGTCCTCCTCGCGGATGTTCCAGTCGGCCCGGACGAAGGCGCGGCGCGCGCGGACGCGCTTCTTGCGGACGATGACGGAGTGCGGGTGGAGTCGCGTGTCCGGCATGGAATCGTAGGCGAAGGGCCTGTGTGGAATTCAAATCTTCAACCCGACTTCAATGTGAGCGTATGCGACAGTTTCGACGCAATCTCTTCGGCCGTGCTTCGAGAACTCGACGAGAGCAATCGATTCGTCCAAAAATCAGCCGAATCGACTTCGATTTGACCGAGCTAGAGAATTCTCAAGTTTGGTCAGGACCACCCAAACCAGTGGGTGAATTCCACACAGCGAAGGGCGTCGGCAGGTCGTCGACGAGCTCCGGGTAGCACTGGAGCTGGTCCTTGGGCGCGATGGAGAGCTTGAGCGCGACCTGGTGCGCCGACGGCGCGCCCTTGACGTTGGGCCGGAACTGGTGCGTCTGGTCGCCCGGGTGGCGGAAGGGGAGCATCGTCACCAAACGGTCCGTCGTCTCCTCCGCGTCGAAGAGGCTGTTGCGGTCCGCGACGTTCTTGGCGTCGGGCGTCGGCGGCCGCTTGCCCGGCGACGCCGGCGTCTGCCGGTCGCGCTTCGGCGAGGTCGACCCGCGGGGCCGGCCCTTGCCGCGCGGCGACGGGCTCGACGGCGGCGGGCCCGGCGGCCGCCGCGGCGCGCCCGACTCTTCGTCGTCGCCCGACGGAACGTCGCTGTCGTCGTCGTCGTCGGACGCCGGCGCCCCCAACACGAGCGGCGGGGGCTTCGCCGCGGACGCGCGGCGGCTCGTGTCGCGGCCCGACGCGCGCTGCTTCAACCGGTGCGCGAGGTGCGCGGACCGGTAGGCCATCGCGCGCCGCGCCTCGGCTTTTTGTTTTTCCGCGAGGTCGTCCTGCGCCTTCTTCAGCACCGCGGGCACCTTCTCCTCGGCCTTGGCGCGGTTCGCCTCGGCGCCCATGAACAAGGCGACGCGCTTCGACACGGCCGTGCCGTTGTGCCGCGCGGGCTCGCGGCGGCTCGCCTCGACGCGGTCGCGGTTCGACGCCCGCGGCGACGCCGCGAGCACGTCCTCCACCAAATTCGACCGGAAGTTCTTCCACATCTCCTGCGTCACGAGCATGTCGCGGATCGCCGCCGCCGTCGGCAGCGTGAGCACCCACTCGGACACGTCCTTCGTGAAGGGCGCGTTCGTCGTGATTAAAGAGTGGAAGAGGTAGCGCGAGATCCAGCCCACCTCCGTGCGCATCGTCGTCAGCACCGTGCAGCCGTGCCTGTGTGGATTCCAACCGCTGGTTTGGGTGGTCCTGACCAAACTTGAGAATTCTCTAGCTCGGTCACATCGACGTCGATTCGGCTGATTTTTGGACGGATCGATCGCTCTCGTCGAGTTCTCGACGCACGGCAGAAAGCCTCGCGTCGGCACCGTCGCATACGCTCACATTGAAGTCGGGTCGAAGATTTGGAATTCCGCGCCGAGCCGCGCTTCTGGCCGAAGAACGTCGCGTCGCTCCAGTCCGTCATCGGGTTGCTCGGCGACTCGTAGGCCGCGTTGAGCATGGCCAGCTCCAGCACGATGCCCCCGGGGCCCACGGTGCAGAGGCCCAGCTGCTTCGACTTGGAGATGGAGTGGCGGTCCCGCGTCGACTTGTAGAGGAGCCGCCGCAGCGCGCGCCGCGACGCCGCGGCCGCGATCTCCGCGAAGAACTCCGCGCGCAACCGCTCCCGGCGCTCCGCCTCCGTCTCCGCGGGCCCGAGGCCGTCCTGGGACACGTGGACGGACTCGCCCTCGTCGTCGCTCTCGCTCTCCTCCTCGGAGATCGCCGAAGCGTCCGACGCGCGGCGGCCGGTCTCGCGCGTGCCCCGCGACGTCCGGCTCCCGCCGTCGAACGACGCGCCGGGCCCCCGCTTCCCGTAGCGCTCCGTGCACGTCGACGACGCGACGTCGTCCTCGGGCACCTCCTTGAGCAGGGCGACCTCGCCGCGGAGGAGCACGGGCACGTAGCGCATGCCGTCGAACATCTCGCCCTCGTTCCAGAGGTGCTCGCCTGGGCGGGAAGAGGGTGCTTCCCTCAGGCTCCTCTCTCGGTCGATGTCCGCTCGTTTCGGCCGATTTTGGGACGGGCGATCATCTCTCGGAGCGGTCTCGACGCGTGGATCCTTTCCTCTGGAACGATCGCGCGCGGAACATTCAAGTTGAAGCGAACTCGAATCACGGCCCCGGGCGCTCGCCCGCGTGGAACGTCTGGAAGAACGTGCGCTTCACCATCTCCTCCATGTCGACCTGGCGCAGCTGGCGCAGCGCCGGCGACCGCTGGAGCGTCGTGACCTTGCGGTTGTGGTCGTGGTTCTTGTCGTTGTGGCGCAGCAATTCGTTGTAGTCCTCGAGCTCGATCCGCAGCAATTCCGACGCCTCCGCGGACGTCACCGTGGCGTTGCGGAAGCCCTCCTCGCGCAGCGCGACCTCGCCGATGGTGTTGCCGCACTTGGACATGCCCACGTTGTGGCTCTTGCCGTCCTTGCCCTTGACGCAGAGGGAGAAGCGGCCCGCGAGCACGAAGTACATGCAATCGCCGCGGTCGCCCTCGCGCATGAGGTCGACGCCGCCCCAGGGGATGGTCACGAGCTTCAAAGCGCGGCACAGCTTCAGGAGCATGTCGCGGTCGCTCAACAGCAGGTGGAAGGAGCCCACGGTCTCCAGCAAAGGCCGCAGCTTGTCGCAGTCCTCGTCGGACCGCTCGTCGGGGTCCATGTTGAAGACGGAGCGGAACGTGTCGTAGCCGGGGATCTTGTGCTCGTCCTTGAGCGAGAACTGCATCACCGAAAAGCGCGCCTCCGTCGCCTTGCGGTCCGCGCCGGGCGTCGCGTGGATCTCCATGCTGCCCCTCTTGAGAGAGAACGCACGCTGCCGCCACGGTGCCGCACCGTCGTAACCGACGGGGCCGACGGTGCACCCTGAAGATTTAGTGCTCGTCGACGGCCCAAGGCGAGGCGTTGGCGCTCGCGCCCCGGTCATAGAGGGCAGCAGCCCCCGCCTCCGAAACCATGGACGACGAGGTCGGCGTCGCGTCGGACCCCTGCAGCGCCATCGGCTCGCGCAACGCGAAGCACACGGGCAACACGGAGACCCTGTACATGTGCGGCAAGAACATCGGCTGGCTCGAGGGCTTCGACAAGTTCCCGAACCTCAAGTACCTCTGGCTGAGCCGCAACAAGCTGCGGCGCCTCGACGGTCTGGAGGCGAACTTCCGGATCCACTGCCTCTACGCGGGCCACAACCGCGTCGCGTCGCTCGAGGGGTCGTCCGTCGGGCGTTTACTCCACGTCGAGGAGCTCATCCTCAACGACAACCGGCTCGAGGACTTGAAGACCCACGTCGACATCCTGCAGCGGCTCCGGCGGCTGAAAAGATTGGACCTCTACAACAACCCGCTGGCGGAGGAGACGAGCTACCGGCTCCACGTCATCAAGGCGATGCCCTGGCTGGAAGTGCTGGACCAGATGAAGATCACGCCCGAGGAGCGCGCCAAGGCGAAGAAGGTGCGGCGCGCGTCCTTCGACCTCGGCGCGGCGGCGGCGAGCGCCGCCGAGGCGCCGCCCGGCGACCGGCGGCCGTCGTCGGACTCGCGCGCGGATCGCCCCGCGGACCGGACGTCGCTCGACAGCGCGCCGGGCGAGGGCGTCCCGGCGTTGACCATGGCGCCGCCGGGCGTCGACGACGTCATGGGCACCGTCAAGCGCCGCATCCGCGAGAAGCGGATCCTCCTGCGGCCGCACTGGGCCGAGGTCGACCGCAGGGCAGGAAAAGAATGATTCAACGTCGCTTCAACGTGAGTGTTCCGCGCGCGATTGTTCCAGAGAAAGGATCCACGCGTCGAGAGCGCTCCAAGAGATGATCGTTCGTCCAAAAATGAGCCGAAACGACT
Source organism: Aureococcus anophagefferens (assembly GCF_000186865.1). Classification (NCBI taxonomy): domain Eukaryota; class Pelagophyceae; order Pelagomonadales; family Pelagomonadaceae; genus Aureococcus; species Aureococcus anophagefferens. The sequence continues at coordinate 1,047,458 of NW_008705574.1, forward strand.
GGAAAACGACCGAGATATGAGCCTCCAAAGTTGGGAATCTCGCACTCTTTTCCTGCCCAGGTCGACCGGCGGCGGTTAGGGTACGTCTCCGGCGAGCTCTTCAAGTCCGTGCTCGTGCGCTACGCTCTCTGGCCCGACGTCGGCGGCGGCGAACTCCTGGAAAAATACGCCTTCTCCGAGAAGCGGTCGCGGCCGAACCGGGAGCTCGCGTCTTCGAAAGCCGTACCCGCGACGACGACCACCAGCGGCGGGTCGCGCGTCGACTACCTCCGCTTCTGCCGCGACGTCGAGCCTTCCGGGAACCAGGGCCGCGATGTGCTCATCCGCGAGGCCATCCTCGCGAGCTCCTGGCGCGAGCCCATCCCCGACGTCAGCGTCTGCGCGAGGCTGGCGCAGGCGCGCGCGCGGAAGATCGAGGCGCGCGTCGCCGCCGAGGAGGAGGCCGCGCGCGTCAAGATGCTCCAGCAGAACAAGGAGGGGCTCGCGGCGCCGCGCGGGTCGACGCCGGGCGAGCCGGGGACCTTCTCCGAGAAGCGCCAGTACCGCAAGTGCCTCGACACCTTCGCCCAGTTCGTCGCGCCGGACGTCGCCGGCGCGCCCGTGGCCAACACGGCGCGCGGCCGGACGTCCTACGACCGCGGCGCGCCCGCGGACAGCCTCAGCCGCCGCGCGCGGCCGCCGCCCGTGCCCCACGTCCGCACGTTCCAGCTCTAATTGCACCTAGGCGCCGTAGTTCGACGCCTGGCGGTCGAAGGCCTTGAGGGCCCGGGCCGCCCACCGCGCGCGCTCGTCGTCGTCCGTGGGCAGCGCGCGCGCGCGCCAGTAGGCGACGGCGGCGTCGTCGCCCAATTTCGCGTGGCACATGCAGATGCCGCTGAGCGCGCCGAAGTGGTGCGGCTTCAGCGCCAGGACCCGCTCGCAGAGCTCGACGCTCTCCGCGAAGTCACCCGTGAGGTACTTCAGCGTCGCGAGCCGGTTCAGCGGCTCGGGCCAGTCCGGGTGGACCTCGACCAGCTCCGCGGCCGCCTGCGACGCGTCCTCCCAGCAGGCCTCGCCGCTCCCGATCATCAGGTCGATCTCTTCCAACGCCTCCTTGTTCTTCGCGCCCCGCTCGCTGAACCAGAGGCTCCAGAGACTCGTCACCGCGGCGCCGAACGCTTCCGGGTCCCGCGCGCGCCCGAGCGCCTCGATGTGCGCGCGCTCCTCCGCGCGCCGCCGCTTCGCCGTGCCGGACATGGCCACGGGCTCGGACCGCTCCACGGGCCGCTCGGCGCCGTCGGCGGCGCCCGCCAGCATGAGGCGCTCCAGCGACGCGCGCGCCGCCGCGGCGTCGTCGTCGCTCAGCGGCGCGGCGGCGTCGTCGTTGTCGGCTTCCGCGGCGCGCAACGGGCGCGCGCGCGGTCGCGCCGGCGCGACCAAGAAACCGGAGGCGGAGCCGCCGAGGGCGACGAGCGTGAGAAGCCGCCGGAGAGCCATTGCCGCGGCGTGGCTCACTGCAGCTGAGCGGCACCCACGACGTCAACATGCGCTCCGCGCGGTCGCGATCGCGGTTAGCCCCCCCCGCGGGCGTCGTTGGGCGGCGTGCCGACGTTGATGCGGCTCCAGATCTCGCCGTCGGCCATGCGCGCGAGCGCATATAGGAAATGAGCCGTAGTGATTATAATTGCCCAACGTATATACCATAAACGATGCGAGCCATTCGTTTAAAGGCCTGCATCTCCTTCAATACAAGCTGTGCGCTCAGAGCCATCAATGTCCCGGAGTTCATCATAGATTGTGAAGTTTATTCCGTCATGGGTTAGTTTTGCATATGGCCGTCGCGCGCGGGTCGAGGACGTTGTGGACGTCGCGCGCGGCGTCCGGGTCGTGGCCGTCGTCGCCCGGGTACACGCCGCTGCGCTGGCTCTCGCGGCGGTGGGGCCCGACCGTGTTTTTCCGCTGCGGGTAGACGCCCTGCTTCTGGGAGCCGCGGCGGTGCGGGCCGACGTGCTTGCCCCAGAAGTTGGACTTCCGCGTCGCGAGATCCGTCACGGACGCGCGGCCGCCGGCCTTCTCCGCGCGGTGGCTCCGGAGCAGCTGCTCGTAGGCCGCCTCCTCGGGCGTCATGTGCGTCGCGTAGTCCACGGGGCCCTGGCCCTCGCGCGCGTGGCCGTGCGCGAACCACGTCAATTGGATCCGCCGCGCGGCGAACTTGCGGTACGGGTTCCGCGCGTCCAATTTCCGCAGCGACGCGGGGTCGTTGGTCATCAGCGCGCGGAACGACGGCGGCGCGACGGCGTCGAGCACCGTGCGCGCGTCGGAGTCGGCGCAGATCGTCGCGTTCGACCGGAGCTTTTTGGCTTCGTTTGCGTCGAGGTACTTGAACTTCCGCAGCAGCTCCCACTTCGCGTCGCCCGCGGACGCGAGACGCCACTTGAAGGGGTTCGCCATGAGCTTCGGCAGGCACGCGTTCGCGACGAGGGACCGACCGACGGCGCCCAGCGCCGCGGGGTCCGGGCCGACGCCGTCGATGTCCAACCGGCAGAGCCGCAGCGTCAGGAGCGACGTGTTCCGCCGCACGCCCTCGAGGAGCTTCCGGGCCGGGTCCGCGCGGTACGCGAGGGACAGGTCCGCCGCGTCCTCGCCGACGAACGCGCGCGCGTTGCCGCTGAGGTCCAGCGCCGTGATCGACGTCGCCGTCGGCAGGCAGTCGATGAGATCGAAGAGCGACGCGCGCGGGACGTCGAGGTCGCACAAATCCACGTCCGTGAGCGCGCGGCTCAGGCACAGCGCGGCGCCGACGTGGCGGCAGCACCGCGCGCCGCAGCCCCCGTTGCCGCCGAGGCGGAGGTGGCGGAGGCCCGCGACGCCCTCGCGCGACGCCGCCAAGAGCGCCTCGCTCGCCTCGTCGCCGAAGCCCGCGTTCCGCGACACGTCGAGCGCCGTCAGCGCGCCGTGGTGGCGCACGGCCTGGGCGAAGATCTCGAAGCCGGCGTCCGTCGGCACGCCCGCGGCCGACGTGCACAGGTAGTTGTCCGACACGTCCAGCACCTCCAGCGCCTCGAGCCCGGGCCCGGCGAGCATCTCCGCGAGGAAGCGCGCGCCCTCGTGGTGGAGCTCGTTGCGGCTCAGGTTGAGGTGGCGGAGCGTGCCCGCGCCCCGATCCACTCTTCGCATGCACTTCACGAGCTCCTTCATGCCGAGCATGCGGTGCCCCCCGACGCCCAGCAGCGTGTTCCCGGAGAGGTCGAGGTGGACCAGGGCGTGGCCGAAGCGCGTGCCGAAGCGGTCCCGCAGGCACTCGGCGAAGCGCGCGAGGCCCAGCTGCGACCGCACCTGGGCAGCAAAAGGGTGCGACATGCCCAACTTCAAAGGCTCCGATCTCGGCCGTTTTCCGCTCGTTTCGGCTGATTTTTGGACGAGCGATCATCTCTCGGAGCGCTCTCGACGCGTGGATGCTGTTTCCGGCACGCGCGCGCGCGGCACACTCACGTTGAAGCGACGTTGAATCACCCTTGTGCTGCCCCGGACCGCACGCCCAGGTCGTTGTCCGCGACGGACAGCCCCGAGAAGCCCCACTCGCTGTTCCGCAGGATGTTCTCCGCGACGAAGACCGTGAGGGGCGGCGCCGGGCAGTAGTGGCCCGACCCCCGCGCGTCGCGCCAGCGGCCCGCGACCTCCTCGACGCCGAGCGTGCCGAGCCGGTTCCCTCCGAGATCGATGGACGCGTCGTCGTAGCCGTCGCCGTCGTCGAAGAGCGTGCACAGGTCGTCTAAACCCTGGAGCGCGCCGTCGCCCGTCTCGCTCTGGCCGATGCGCCCGTGGTTCTGCAGGTCCAACCGCTTCTCCTCCGGGAGCACGGTCCACGTCGCCTCGTAGGCCGCGTAGCGCGCGCCGTCGTCGACGATGACCACGGTCTCGTCGAGGGCGCAGTCCTCGAAGCTCGGCTCGTCCCACTCGTCGCCCTCGATGGACGCGCCCCGCGACGAGTAGACCGTCTTCTGCCAGGCCATCGTCGTCGGGGCAGCCCCCGCGCGGCGGCGCCTAGACCGCGCTGCCGAGGGCACCGTCGACTTCACGACGCGCACGGTTGCACCGCAACCTTTACGACGCGCGCGCGCCGACGCGCTCGTCGTCGTTGGACGCGACGAGCGTCGTGACGTCGTCGACGAGGAGGGCCGCGCCGTCGACGAGCGCGTCGGCGAGGAGCGGGTCGAAGGTCGCCGACCGGAAGGCCGCGAGGTCCGCCGCGGCGTCGAAGACGAGGGCGAAGGCGAGGCGCGACCCGCCCGCGAAGGGCTTCGACACGGCGACGGCGCCGCAGCCGTCGCGCCGCGCCGCCGCGGCGAGGCCCGCGGCGACGGCGTCGAGCGCGGCCGCCCTGTTCGGCGCCGCCTCGACCTCGCCGAGCCAGAGCGCGCCGCCGGCCGGCGGGTCCGCCTTCGCGGCCTTGAGGCGGCAGGGCGCGTCGACGGCGTAGGTCGACGTCCCGTGGCGCAGCGCGGGCGACGCGTCGAGAAACATGCGCGCGTACTCGGAGTATCGTCCCTCGTCGGCGAAGAGCGCCGCGGCGGCGTAGCGGCCCGTGGCGTCGTCGCGGCCGACGGCGATCCACCGCCAGCCGTCGGCCTGGGCCTCGAAGTCGCCGAGCGTCGCGCCCAACGCCTCGGAAAAGGCCGCGGCGTCGCCGTCGTTCGGCGCCCAGCCTAAAAGCGCGAGGCGCCGGTCGGGGAGCCAGCCCTCGCCGTCGCGCGCGCCCGTGTCCCACAGACTCGTCGCGAGCATGTCGAGGAAGCGCTTCGTGCCCGGCGCCGACGGCGCGTGCGCGGACAGCAGCGCCGCGTCCATGCGCCTACTTTTCGCCGCGGCGTCGACGCGGTCGAAGAACTCGCAGACGTCGCCGTGGGGCCGCGCCTTGCGCGCGTTGCCCAGGAGCACGCGCACGCGCGGCGGCTTGGACGCGCCGGCGGGGAAGAGCGCGTCGTAGCGCGCCTCCGCGCCCGCGAGCGACCGCTCGTCGTCTGGGTCGAAGACGCAGACGACCGCGTCGGCCCGCGCCAGGAGCGCCGCGTCGTTGCCGAAGGCCGGCGGCGACGCCAGGTCCCAGAGCCGCAGGGCGCAGGGGGGGCGGCCGGGCACCGCGACGACGCGCGCGCCGACGCCGACGGCGCCCGGAGGGCGGAGCCGCCCGGACGACCGGTCGCCGTCGACCTCGGCGTCTTCGTCGACGGGCTCGGCGCCGACGAGGCTCCGCACGAGGGACGTCGCGCCGGCCTGGGCGACGCCCGCGACGATGAGGACGTGGAAGTCGGGCACGGCCGGCCGGTCGTCCTTTTTCCAGTGGTCCGCCCGCTCCCACGCGAAGCGCCGCTCGCCGCGCGCCGCGACGGCCTCGGCGAGCGCGAGGTGCTGCGCGAGGGCCAGGGGATAGATGAGGCCCTTCAGGGCCTCCCGGGGGCCGCCGGGCAGGCCGTAGCGGTCCGCGAGCGCGCGGCGCTGCCACACCGTCGCCGCCGCCGCGGAGCAGGGCCCCAGCGGCGCGCTCGCGACGCAGAGATCGAGGCCCTGCCGCGTGAAGTTGAGGGGCGGGATGGTCGGCTCCCCGGCGCTCGCGAGGGTGGCGACCTTGCCGAGGGCGAGGCAGGGGCAGGCGCAGGCGTAGCGCGCGGCCTCCCAGCCTTCGACGTCGACCCAGTCCCAGTCGTCGAAGCGCGACCGCCGCGCCGGGCCCCGGTCCATGGCCTCGGCGGCGACGGGGAAGAGGTCCGGCGAAACATGCTCGTAGCGGGGCCAGCCCATGGTTAGCTGCCCATCATGTCCGGCAGTGTCGACCTCGGGCTTCGTTGAAGGCGCGATGGTGCCGGGGCAGCCGTGAATGCTGCGGCGTGCCGTCGCCGCGCTGGTCGCCGCGTGCGCCGCGGCCGGCGACGCCCGGCACCACGACGCCTACGTGGCGTCGCTGGTCGAGCGCTGCGAGCCGCCGCGCGTCGGGCTCCGCGCCTGGGCGCTGCGCGAGCTCCGCGAGGCGAGCCGCGGCCCGGCGCGCGCCGCGATCCCGCGGCTCGCCTGCGCGCTCGACGCCTGCTTCGACGCGCCGGGCGGGCCGGGCGCCTGCGCGCTCCTGCCGCTCGAGGCCTTCGAGCTCCGGCTCGCCGCGGCGCGCGCCGCGCTCGCGCCGCGCGCCTCCGCGGACGCCGCGCCGTCGACGCTCGCCGCGCCGCTGCTGCTCGACTGCGTGCTCGGCGCCTTCCGCGAGCCGGCCCTGCGCGCGGCGGCGCGCCTCTTCCTGGGGCTCGCGCTCGGGCGCCGCGGCGATTTGGCCGGCGCGGCGCGCGAGTACCGGTCCGCGCGCGTCGACGCCGCGGCCGCGGCCGACCGCGGAAACGGCGCCGGGCCGGGCCTCGTCGACGCCGTCGACGTCCAGCTCGGCGCGGTCCTCGTCGCCGCCGGCGGCGACGGCCGCGACGAGGGGCTCGCGCTGCTCCGGCGCGTCGCGAAGCCGGCGGCGAACGCGACCGCCGCGGCGCCGCGGGCCGTCGTCGGCTTCGTGCTCGCGCGCCTCGATTGGGTGGCGACGCCGCGGCCCGGGGATTGGGCCGCGGCGCGCTACGGCGGGCCGCCGGCGGACGAGGCCGCGCGGCTCGGGCCGCTCGATAGCCTCGGCGCCGCGGACCACGCGGCGCTCGGCGCGGCGCTCTGGCGCCGGGGCTTCGGCGTCGCGGCGCGGCGCCACTTCGACCTGGCCCTGGCCCTCGGCGACCCGCTCGGCGCCGCGCGCGCGCTGCTCCTCGCGGAGCCCGTGCCCGCGGGCCGGCGCTGGCTCGCGGCGCGCCTCGCGGCGCTCCGCGCGGGCCTCGACGGCGCGCGGCGCGGCGGCGCGGTGTACCGCTGCGGCGACGCCTTCGGCGCGGGCGGCGACGGGCCCTGCGCGCCGCGGACCTGCGACCTCGCGGACGTCGCGCGCGCGCTCGAGGGCGCGCCGCGGCTCCAGGAGCTCGCGCGGTCGCCCGACGACGACGTCGACGACCTCTTCGCGCACCCGTCGGTGGCGCGGGAGGCGCCGCTCCTCGCGCGCGCCGTCGCGTTCGTGCTCCGCGAGTGCCCGCCGGCGGGCTACGGCGAGGCCGCCGCCGCGCCGCGGCCCGCGACGGCGCGCGGCGCCAAGGTCCGCGTGGGCTTCCTGTCGTCGCGGTTCCGGCGCGGGCCCGTCGCGCGCGTGGCCGTCTCCGCCGCGCGGGCGCTGACGCGTCGCCGTCGTTCGTGACGGTGGCGTGCTGCTTCGCGACGGCGCCGTCCGACGACTGGACCGCGGTCGCCTACGGCGCCTTCGAGGAGCACGCGCCGCTGCCCGCCGACTTCGCCGGCGCGCGCGACGCGCTGCTGGCCGCGGACCTCGACGTTTTGGTCTTCGTCGACGCGCCGCGCGACGCGCGCGCGGCGGTCCTCGCGGCGGCCGGCGCGCCGCGCTTCGCGCGCGTCCAGGTCGCGCTCCTCTGGCCCCACTTTGCCCTGTCGCCGGCGCTGCCGGGTTTGGACTACTACGTGTTGCCGGAGGCGCTCGGACACGAGGGGGACGTCGCCGCGGGCTTCGCGGAGCAGGTGGTGTTGGTCGCCGGCCTCGGCCACGCGCTCGTCCCCGACCCCGAGTCCGCGGCGCCGCGGCCGCGGCCGCGGCCGCGGCCGGGCCCGCGCTTCGTCGTGCCCGCGCCGCTGAGCGCGCTGCTCCACCCGGACGCCGACGGCGCCGTCGCGAAGCTCCTCGCGGCGAACGCGACGGTGGTGGTCGCGGCGGCGCGGACCAAGGCGGAAGGCTACGGCGCGGACGAGTTCGACGACGCCGCGGCGCACGCGGCGCCCGAGGCCGTCGCGGCGGTGCTGCGGCGGCGGCTCTGCGCGGGGCTGTCGGCGGTCGCCTGCGGCCGCCTCGAGCTGCGGGCGCCGCTGCGGCGGAGCGCGCTCGTCGCGGTCGCCTCCGCCGCGGACGCCGTGTTGGACTGCTGGCCCGCGTCGCGGCTCGACACGCTGCTCGTCGCGGCGGAGGCCGGCGCGCCCGTCGTCGCGCGGCGCCGGGGCCACCGGCCGGGCTTCGCCTTCGCGCGCGACCTGCTCCCGGCGGGCGCCGCGGTCTTCGGCGACGGCGAGGACGGGGTGGTCGACGCGGCGCTCGCGCTCGCGCGCGACCCGGCCGCGCGCGCGGCGGCGGCGGCGGCGATGCGGCGCGCGCCGGCGGCGCTCGCGGGGCGCGAGGGCGCCGGCGACCTCGCCGCCTTCCTCCTCCGCGCCGCGGGCGCGGACGCCGTCGCCGCGGCGCCGCGGCCGCGCGGCGCGGCCGCGGCCGCGGCCGCCGCGGCCGCCGCGGCCGCGGTCGCGGTCGCCGCGCGCCTCGCGCGGCGGGAGAAGGGGAAAGCGGGGAGGCGGAGGAAGCGTAAGAGTCGGTGAGGTTTAGCACGTGGCACGACGTCGACCGGTGCAACTTTTAATGCAACTTCCGGTGCATGTTGCACATCGCAGTCGATGTTGCCACTGATGCTGATGGGCGCTCTCCTGCTCCTCCTCGGCCTCGCCTCTGCGGCGCGGCCCGCGAATCGCCGGGTGCAGAAGCCGCGGACGCGGCCGCGCGGCGAGACGCCGCTGGAGAAGAGCGCCCGCCTCGACGTCCTCGCCGAGGCCGAGCTTTCTGCTGCGCTCGACGCGCCCTTTGCATGGAGAAGAACGTCGAACGACGCGCACGCGATCCTCGAGGTCTTCGGCTGCGAGGACTGGCGGCGGCCGCCGGCCTACGACCGGCCCGGCTTCGACGTCGCGGGCCGCGACGTCCTCGACGTCGGCGCGCAGGTCGGGACCTTCGCGCGCCGGGCGCTCGCCGCGGGCGCGGCCTCCGTCGCCGCCTTCGAGCCCGAGCCGGCGAACGCGCGGCTCCTCCGCGAGAACCTCCGCGAGTTCCCGACGGCCGCCGTCTTCGAGGCCGCGGTCGTCGGCGCCGAAGGGGTCGACGAGGTGGAGCTCGTCCTCGGCAAGGACTACCAGGGCGTGGCCAACACGTGGCGCCACTCGCTCCGGGCATGGACGCACTACTCCGGCGATGTGGACGTCGCGACGGTCGCCGCGCTCTCCTTCGGCGCCGCGGTCGACCGCGCCGCCGCCGCCGCGGGCCGGCCGCCGACGTTCTGCAAGATCGACGTCGAAGGCGCGGAGCTCGACATCCTCGCCGCCGTCGACGACTGGCGCGACCTGGATAGGTTGGTCGTGGAGTACTCGTTCACGAAGCGGAGGTCCCTCGCGGCGTTCCGCGACGCCGCGGACCGGCTCCGCCGCCACTTCCCGACGGTGGAGTGCGACCGGCTGCCGGACGCGGGGGACGAGTGGCCCCACCGCACGGACGCGCTCGTCTTCTGCAGCCGGTAAGGTAGGGTCGTTTAGCCATCACGCGGCCGCCTTGGCCGCGCGGAGGTCGCGGTGGTGCGCGGCGAGCCGCGCCCGGTGTGGCTCGAGCGCGGCCAGCAGCATGGCGCCGTGCGCCGCGAGCTTCTTCGCGCCCATGCCGTAGCAGGACGCGAGGTCGTCGAGGGACCGGTCGGCAGGTCGTCATGCAGGTCGTAGGGGCCGCGAAGGTACCTGCAACATGCCATATTGACGCAGCGGCATCCGAGGTCGTCTCGGCCTCCTGCTGCTCGAGCTCCACGCTCTCCTTCGTAGCGCTGTCTAGACGGAGGACCCGCCCGTCGTGCCCGCGTGAGCGCCCACGCAAAGACCGTGAAAACAACACCATGGCAGAGCTCCCGCCCGCGGCGGACGCCCCTGCGGCGGAAGTCCAGGGGCTCAACCCGGCATTCAAATTCCTCCTGCTCGAGAAGAACGCCGCCGTGGGCGTGGTGACGGTCGCAACCGCCGAGGATCTTGTGAATTTAAACGAGAAGCAGCTTTGCGTCATCGATGACGCCTTATTCGACGAGGTCGATACGTCGAACAAGCGCCGGAGACCGTCATCGAGCTGGTGCGCCGATATCGCGTCCCAGGGCTACCCGCTCGTCGACGGCAAGCCGTTGAGCATTTGGGTTGGCGCCGTCGCCGCGGAGTGCAAGAAGCGAGGATGGGAGGGTTTTCGGGACTCCAAAGGTAAGCGGAAGAAGCGGAAGACGGCGTCGAATGAGAAAGTCTTCAGCGACGCGGGTTTGAAGCGGCACGTCGAAGCGGGCGAGGACCGCGAGGACGGCCGGCGAACGGCAAAGGATGGTAGCGCCGCGGCCTCCGACGACTACCGCGCGCGCCTAATGCAGCTCCAGCGGATTTATTTCGAGAAGGAGTGGAAACAGGACGGCGGCGCGCGCGGCTACCAGACGAAAGTGGAGATGCTGAAGGCGCATCGCCTCTTCTGCAACCCGCAGATAGGAACGATGCGCTGCAACGTCTGCGACATCGACGTGCGAAAGCGCGGCGGCCGCGTCTTTGAACATTATTTCCGTGTTCTCGATGACGGCTCCATCGAGTACTACGCGCGGGGGTTCCCGTGCTGCGGCGCCTGCAACACGAGCATCATCAAGGACGCCACGGACCTCGGCTGGGACAAGCTGGAGTCGGCCGTCGCGAAGCAGGCGGCGCGCGAGTGGGCCGTCTCGGTCATCGACATCCTCAAGGGCGAGTAGGCCTAGCATCCCACTAAATTACGAACGCCCTCGGGTGGCGCCCCCGAAAACACGCGCTGACCACGGTGGCCGCGCGGTCCGCGCCCTGGAGCGCGCCGAGCGCGTCGACGTCTGCGGCGCGGCAGCGAGCCGATCGAGAAGGACGCAACGGAGCGCCGCGTCCTTTTTTTTGGACAAGTCCAGCTAGCGCGATCCAGCGAAGACCGTCGCGCGTGCGTCGCACCGTCATGGACCTCGCTTCCATGTCAGCTGCGGAGCTCGCGGCGCTGGCAGAGCAGGTCCGCGCGGCGCGCGAGGCGCTCGAGGCGCGCGACGCCCACGCGGCGCAGGAGGCCCAGGAGGCGCCGGCGGACGCCGCCGACGACGAGGACGATGCCGACGTCGAGGTCGCGGGCATCGCCGACGCGCGGACGAACGCGACGTCCCTCCAGATCGACGGCTCCTCGCGGCCCGGGTCGCAGCTGTCGCAGCTGACGACCGTGTCCTCGGGCGCGCTATCCGAGTCCGAGGACGACATGGACCTGGACGCGCGGTTTGTCCCAAGGGAGAAGCCCATCCACGACAACGAGGTCACGCTCACGGAGGGCAAGAAGTACGGCACCATCTTATACCCCGCGGAGGTCGACTACGGCCACCTCGAGAACGGGATGTGCAAGGCCCCGGTCATGTGCGTGGGGTACATGCCGTTCCAGCAGTTCAACCCGAGGGACGGCAGCGGCGAGAAACGGGTCGCCGTCCACAACTCTCTCCTCTTCCAGCCCGGCGACCGGAAGCCCAAGGAGTTCGTGGGGACCTACGAGGACCTCGCGCGGCTCTGGGCCGCGGGCGTCGAGACGTCGGTCCTGACGAAGCTGCGACGAGGCTGCGTCTTCAGCTGGGTGCCGTCCGACCCGGCGCCGGCCTGGGTGACGGAGCGGCTTGGATTGCACGGCGACGACACCTTCGAGTACCTGATGCTCTGCTTCGCGCTCAACGTGCGACCTTGGATTCCCTTCATGGGCATCATGTTCCGCGAGTGGACGCGCTGGCTCGCGGAGATGTGGAAATCGAAAAAAGGAGCACCCCGCGCCCGCGCCATCTCCAACTTCAACGAGCGCTGCCTCGAGATCGCGCGGGGCCAAGGCCCCCGGGCCCCGCCGGGACGTCCCCCGCCTTCGCAGAGCTGCATCATCCCCGGCTGCAAGTTCGCGGGGTCCGAGCTCGACCACCGCGCGTGCACGCGCAAGGCCACCGGCGCCATGTGCCCGCACCACAACACGGGCATCGCGACGGCCTACGAGGCGCTCGGCGCGCGCCGCGCGATCGCGATGGCGGAGCGCTCCGTCGGCCACGTCAAGAGCGTGGGCGAGCGCTTCGCCGTCGCCCGCGGCGAGGGCGAAGAGCCGCAGCCCACGGGCCCGCAGGGCGGCTTCTACTAGGCTGGTCGTAAGTATCACCGTAGGCGCTGAGGACGGCTAGCGCTATGGGCTTGTGCACAGCGTCAAAAACACACCAACTGTGCATCATCGACTTGAGATCGATTAGTGAAGCGATAGTGAAGCGTCTGTTTCCACCGCCGACGCCCCGGAGTTCCACGCCGTCGTGTCGTCGGCGTCCGCGGCGTCGTCGGGCCCGCCGCGATGGGCTGCGACGCCCCCCCGCCCGAGGGCAAGGTCGCCTACCGGTCCGTCGTCTGCGGAATTTGCGTCGAAACGACGTGCCTCGTGTTCAGCTTCGCGGCGCTGGCCTTCGGCCTCGGCTTCCCGGGGCTGCGCGCGGCGGCGTCGCTTTCCGTGACGTCGGGCATCGTCGCGCTGTCGACGGTCGCGAGCTACCCGTGCTGCTGCGTCCACGGCGGCCGCGGGGCCTTCAAGGCCTTCCTCGGGCTGAGCCTCGTCTTCTGCTTCGTCGCGTTCGCCGTCGCCGTCGCCGTCGACGAGACGCCCTGCGTGCGCAAGGAGTGCTTCCAGCTGACGGTGACGGACCAGTGCGTCCGGTGCCCGGACGAGGGCAAGGACGAGCGAGACGGCGGCGTCGATGATTTTAAAGAAAATAGGTCAAGTCCGAGCCTCCGGGCCGTGACGACTTCATCGAGAGTTTTTGATGAGGCGCGGTCGCGACGCTCCGCCCCGACCTAGGTGCGACCCGGACCTGTGCTACGAGTGCGCCCACGCCATCGGCGACATCTTCGGCGACGACACGCGGTGCGACAACGTCAACTGGTGCTCGAACTGGGACCCCGACTGCTCCAAGTCGGGCAACGAGGACGACCACTGGTTCTACGGCTTCGAGAGTCTCGACGACTGCGAGGACTACCACGACGTGCCCTTCCGCAAGGGGCTCTGCGTGTCGCTCCTGGTGGTCGCGTCGCTGTTCTCGGGCGCGTCGCGCCTCGCGTCGGGCTACCTCGTCCACGCCAGGGCAGGAAACGAGTGCTTCAAGTTAGCTTCAACATGAGTGTTCCGCGCGCGATTGTTACAGAGAAAGCATCCACGCGTCGAGAGCGCTCCGAGAGATGATCGCTCGTCCAAGAATTAGCCGAAACGAGTGGAAATCGACCGAGATATGAGCCTCCAAAGTTGGGAATTTCACTCTCTTTTCCTGCCCAGGTCCACGTCGCGCCCGAATCGAACGGCGCCATCGGCGTCGCCGCGAGCGTCCAGCCCGCGGCCGTGCCCGTCGTGTCCGCCGTGGAGCTCGCGGGCACGGACGGCCCCGCGGTCGTCGCGGGCGCGGCCGCCGTCATGGTCCCGAGCCAGCCCGCGCACCTCGAGGGCCACGCGCCGCCCGACGACCCCGGGGCGGCGAAGCTCCTCTAATTCGCAGCACAGCCCGACACCTCCATGGCGTCCGCGCCCTCCCGGCAGAGGCCGTGGAGGAACACGTCCATGAGCGCGGCGCACGTCGGCGGCCGGTAGTGCATCCCGTCCTGCGCGCCCTCGGGCCGGCTCGCCGTCGGGAGCCAGGCGTCGACGAAGTCCCACTGCAGGGGCTCGAGGTGGGCCCGGAGCACGTCGGAGAAGACGCGGCTCCGGTTGTAGGTCACATAGGGCTCCCGGAAGCCGTGGACCGCGACGCCGCCGAACTGGACCAAATGCGTCCGGATCTTCGGCTTGTCGCAGTGGAGGCGGTCGAAGGCGGCCCGCGTGAAGGGTCTGAGCGTCCGCTTCGCGTCCGCGACGGTCTTGGACCACTGGACGTGCTGCACGCCGAAGTTCGACAGGACGACGCCGAGCTTGCCGTCGCCGACGTGCGCCGAGAGCACGCGCAGCAAATTCTTCAGCGCCTTGCCGTCGTTGGACATGGTCATGGAGAGGGACATGACCTTGACGCCCGCGTCGGCGGCGACCTTGTCCGGCGGCGCGTTCGGCGCGCCGCCGAGCTTCTCGTAGAACCTGGGCAGGATAAGGGTGATTCAACGTCGCTTCAACGTGAGTGTTTTGCGCGCGCGCGTTCCGGAAAAAACATCCACGCTTCGAGACCGTTCCGAGAGATGATCGCTCGTCCAAGAATTAGCCAAAACGAGTGGAAAACGGCCGAGATATGAGCCTTTGAAGTTGGGAATTTCGCTCTCTTGTCCTGCCCTGCGTAGAACGCGGGCGTGCAGCCCTGGATCACCGAGTCGCCGCTGAGGAAGACGACGTCGACGCCGCGCCGCTCCAGGCACGCCTTGACGTCGTCGGGCGCGTATCGTTCGTAGGCGCAGTCGTGGGGCCGCCAGGCGTACTCGAAGTCCCAGTCCGCGTCGGATTTCTTCGTCCGGTCGCGCCGCCGCTCGAGGCCCTTGAGCCGCTCGCACTCGCCGTCGCAGGGCCCCCGGACCCAGCGGCCCGGCGCGGCGCCCGACGCGCAGGGCGCCGTCGGCGTTGCCGGCGCCGCGCCGACGACCTCCAACGCCAGCGGGCTGCCGAGCGCGCGCGCCTGGCCGCGGCACGCGTTGGATCGGAGCCGCGCGGGCCACGCGCCGCGCGCGTTCGTGAGGCCGCCTAAATGCTTGACGACGCGCTCGTCCTTGCGGCTCCCGGACTCGCCACCGTCATTTTTGTCCGTGCCCTTCACGCTTTTGTAGAACGTGCACTGGGGCGGCTTGCCGGGCTTGCGCTGCGTCCAGAACGCGCACTCGTCGTAGAGCATGCACCGATCGCCGCAGAGCATGAAGGGCGACCCCCGCTTCAGGTCCCCGCCGGCGGCGTTCTGCCAGTCGAACTGTTCGCCGCGCCAGCCCCGGCCGCGCTGGACCTTGACGGCGTCGTAGTGGGGCGTTTTCGGCTCCTCGTCGCCGCGGAGCCACGTATTCAAAACGTCGACGGCGTAGGCGCCCGGGAGCAGGCCGCGGCGGAACGTGGCCGTCCAGGCGCAGGTTTCCGCGCTCGGGACGACGTCGGCGACCTCGATGGAGGGGCCGTAGGCTCTTACCCAAATTTCCAAAGCGGACGGGTCGCACCAGCGGAGGTCGCGCGTGCCGTTCGTCGTGTAGGAGTCGAACCAGGGGTACGCGTCGACCGCTTCCTTCACGTCGCAGCCCTTGACCGTGATCGTCAGCGGTCTTCCGGCCTCGGGCGACGCCGGCGCCTCGGCGACGAGCGCGAGGCCGTACTTGGACAGCAAGTAGGACCGGCTCACGGGCAGCCCGCATTTCAGCGCCGCCGGCTCGCCGAGGAGGTAGTCTTCGCCGATGGACACCTCGCAGGTCCGCGGCAGGGCCGCGGCCGTGGCCGCGAAGAGCACGGCGAGTCGTCGGGCGCGGCGGCGCGGCGGCACCATCGTCGTCACCATCGTCGCGAAATCGTCGCTTCGGGTCCGCCGTGCCCTTCAAATGCTGTTAGTGAAGTACAAGGTTTAAAGTTGAAGACTGGCGGTAGCCCGCCGGCGGGATATGTAACGCATGGGGACTTGGGGGGACCGCCGGCGCCGCGCGCGACGGCGCGCGCGCGTCCGTTCACGCACGGATCGGCGCCGGGGCCGGCGCGACACTTGGTGCGACGACGCGCGCGGCGTCGACGGCGGCGACGCGGCCGTCGAGCCGCAAGAAGGCGCCCTCGCGGAGGACGACGCGTCCCGCCGCGAAGCCCGGGAGGCCCGCGAGCGCGGCGACGACGGCCTCCGTGCCGAAGAACGCGTGGCTCGCGACGGCGTCGCCCTCGACGCCGTGCGCGAGCGCGAGGACGGCGGCGCCGCTGGGGGTAGAGTAGGCCGCGTTTCGCCCCGCGAAGAGGAGGGAGATCAGCGCGTCGCAGGGGACGCGCGCCTCGGCGCCGAGGTCCGCGGGGAACGCCCAGGCGCCGCCGGCGCGGACCGGGTGCCAGGGCGTGAGCGCGACGTCGGGGCCGACGCGGACGAGGTCCGCGAAGCCGCGCTCGACGGCCGTCGCGACGACGCACTGCACCGTCGCGGGCCCGCCGGTCGCGTCGAGGAGCACGTCGCCCGCGACGACGGCGTCCGCGCGGAGCGGCGCGCGGTCGCCGTAGCGCACGACGAGCGAGCCGCCGGACACGCAGCCGTTGCAGCGCGAGTTGTACGCGCTCGACATGTCGCGCGGCCCGGCCCGGCCCTGCTTCGACGGCTTCGGCGCCGGCAGCTTCGCGAAGGCCGCGTCGGCCACCGCGAGGAGCGTCGACGCCGGCGCGCCGAAGTAGGTGTCGACGGACGCGTCCTTGAAGTTGTGGCGCGTGGCGGTTTCGTGCGCGCTCCGCAGCGACCGCACATAGTGCGCGCCCCAGCGGTCGAAGAAGGCGTCGCGCGAGCACGCGATGCGGATCTGCGACTCGAGGTCGACGACGTAGGACGCGAGCCGCGCCGCGTCGCCGTCGACGTCGGGCCCGTCGAGGAGGCCGTAGGCCGCGATCTCGCCGGCGGCGTCGGGCCCGACGAGGTCCGGGAGGGCCGCGCGCGACGCCGCCTTCGACGGCCGCGACGCGACGGCGTCGGCCCAGGCCGCCGTCCAGGCCGCGACGCGCCGCATCTCCCGGAGCGCGTCGCTCCCGTCTTTCGCGCGGTCCGCCGCCGCGGCGCCCGCGCCGTCGGCCGCCGCGAGGGCCTCGCCGAGGCCGTGCGCGGCGGCGAGGCGCGCGCGCGCCGCGGCGGCGGTCGCGGCGGCGGCGGCGGCGCAGGTCCCGCGGTCGGGCGCGCCGAGGACCTCGGCCATCGACGCGCGGAAGCGCTCGACGCGCGCCGCGCGGCCGGCGGCGGGCGACGCCGCGGCGGCGGCGACGTCGCGCAGCGCGGCGAGCGTGGACCGCCGCCCGCCCCGCGTGCCGACGACCTCGACGACGGCGACGACGGCCGCGGCCGTCGCCGCGGACGACCGCAGGGACGCGACGAGGTGGTTGAACGACGTGCCGACCATGCCCGCGTCGGGCACGAAGGAGAAGAGCCCGCCGCCCTCGCGCGCGAGCGACAGGAGCAGGTCGCTCCGCAGCGCGTAGCCAAAGCCCGCGGCGAAGACCGCGACGGTCTCGGACCCGTCCTTCGTCAGCCGCTTCGCCCGCAGCGCGGCGACCTCGCCCTCGGGCGGCGAGTTGTTGGGTACGCCGTCGGTCAGCAACAACACGGCGCGCGCGTTGTCGCCCGCGCCGCCGACGAGCTCGTCCACACCGAGCTCGAGGCCGCCCCAGAGGTTCGTCGACGTCCCGGGCGCGAGCTTCTCGAGCGCCGCGTGGACCTTCGCGACGTGCGCCGGCGTCACGCGCGCGAGGCCGACGACGACGCGCGCCTGCGCGTCGTAGGCGACGAGCCCGAGGCGGCACGTGTCGTCGAGGGAGCAGGCGACGCAGCGCGCCGCGTGCTTGCAGACGTCGAGCGTCGAGAAGCCGTGGCGCTGGACGTTGCCGGCGGCGTCCTGGACCTCACTTTCCGTGGCCATGGAGCCGGAGACGTCGAGGACGATCTCGATGTCGACGCCGCTCCTCTGGGCACCGCCGGACGTGTGCACCTCGACCATGGCTTCGCCGCCGCCGAGGTCGACGAGGCGCAGGTCGAAGGCGTCCGGGGCGGCGGGCATGGCGCCGAACTCGTTGACGACGGACGGCATGGTGCGCTTTGGGTTTGCTTTGGGCAGCCCATCGCGGTGCTTCCGGAAGCTTCAGCGCTCGGTCCTCGAATGTTCGGAATTTTGCGGGGGGCTATCTCCTGCAGCCCGTCGGGCCCGTTGGCCTATCGGACCTTCCAATAGAGGACATTCATCGAAGGGCGACCTGCTGCGCGTCCTCTCGTACGTGACGAAGGATGGAGAACACAACCAGGAGATGAGCGACGTCGCGCTCTTCAAGAAGGCCGCGGACCAGCCTGAGGCGCTCAGGCCGCTCAGGCTTGTGGACACGTGTCGCGTCGGCTCCCGGCGCATGTTCGCCGAAGCCCGGCAGATGCATCGCTCCTCCGTTGTGTCGCCGCGGCGGAGGTTGTAGTGCGCCGCGGACGCGTCGTCGTCCGCGCGCGGCCCGTGTTGGAACAACCCATGGCGTTCTTTCGCGCCCATCGGTTGC
Organism: Aureococcus anophagefferens; assembly: GCF_000186865.1. Taxonomy (NCBI): domain Eukaryota; class Pelagophyceae; order Pelagomonadales; family Pelagomonadaceae; genus Aureococcus; species Aureococcus anophagefferens. The sequence goes on from NW_008705574.1 coordinate 1,065,540, forward strand.
CCTCGCATGACGTGCGGAGGCCACGGGCGCCGGGCAGGTTGGCCTTAGGCTTGAAGTCCTTGATGGACTCGCCGACGCCGCACTGCTGAGGACTCCGATAAATCTTTTCAACTCAGCCACCTGTACTTCGATGAATGAGGCTCGCGGCGCTCGAGCTCCAGGGCCAGCCAGTGCAGGCGCCCTGGGAGAGCGACGGTTGCTACTACCAGGGCACCGTGCGACGCCCAGTCCCTCCCGGGCAGCTTTGCAAAGCCCGAGACCTGGGACGTCTACTCCTACGACGACGTCGCCCGACGCGTTTCTAGGTCGACGCGGGCTACCCCGACTCGGACCGCCCCCGAGACACGAGGGAAAACATGCGCCTTACGCCCCCCGCGCCGTCTCCGCGAGGTCCGGGTTCGGCCGCGCGACGACCATGTAGGTCGTCCCGAAGTGGAAGCGGCGCACGGACTCGACGACGAGGCCCGCGTCCGCCATGACCGCGCCGTAGTCCCTGTTCCAGGAGCAGCCCCAGCGCAACAAATGGCGCTCGGCGTACCGGTCCAACAGGTTGTTGAGCCAGGCGTAGTGGCCCCGGCCGTGCTCCAACAGGAGGATCGCGCCGTCGCGCTTCGTCGCGCGCTGCATCGCCTTGAGCGCCGCGACGGGGTCGTCGACGGAGCAGAGGCCGAAGGTGTCGACGACCGTGTCGTAGCAGCCCGTCAACTCCTCGACGGCGCAGCGCCGGAGCGCGAACCGGCCGTCCGCGGGGAGCTTTGTCGCGGCGACGCGGAGCATGTCCTCGGACGCGTCCGTGGCCGTGATCGACGTCGCGGCGGCCGGGTACTTGCCCAGGTTCGCGCCCGTGCCCGCGGCGACCTCCAACACGTCGCCGCGCGCGCTCCGCAGGAGCCACCAGCGCAGCAGCGGCACGCCCATGACGATTTCGTCGCGGCCGACCTGGGCAGGACAAGGGTGCAAAATTCCCAACTTCAAAGGCTCCTAGCTCGGCCGGTTTCCACTCGTTTCGGCTGATTTTTGGACGAGCGATCATCTCTCGGAACGGTCTCGAAGCGTGGGTGCTTTTTTCCGGAACGCGCGCGCGCGGAACACTCACGTTGAAGCGACGTTGAATCACCCTTGTGCTGCCCTGCGGCCGACCGTCACGTCGTAGTCGCCGCTCAGCGCGTCGAACGTCGCGACGCGGCAGGCGCAGGAGCAGGCCGGCGCCGCGTCGGCGGGCGCCTCCGGCGCGTTCGCCGCGCTCGCGACCCAGGCGCAGGCGACGCCGGCGCCGAAGAGGCCGCCGCCGCCGACGGCGACGACTACGGCGCCGGGCCAGGTGAGCTCGCGGGCCGCGCCGGACGCCGGCGGCGCGCGCGGCGCCGGGCCGCCGCCGCGCTTGGCGCGGTAGCCGCCGCGGGCCAGGAAGCGCCGCGACGGCTGATTTCGCAGCGCTTGGCGCAGTGACGAGGCGCGCATATGCATGCTCTCTCCACAAAAAGGCACCATTGACCAAGTTATTGAAGGGGGTGCGCACCCGAAGACCCCGCCCGGAGGCTCAGACGGAGGCGTAGCCGGGGGGTTGGCGTTCCCACACCGGCCCCTTCCTCCGACCCAAAGATCGCGCGTGCACTCGGATCGGAGGTGTGGCGGCGGTACACTCGCGCCAAGCCTGGCACCGACCGCCACGCCGAGAGCACGCCGGGATTGGCGCAAGGCAGTAGCATCCTGAGTCGCCTCATTCAGACGACACTCAACGGACTCTCCGTGGACCGGGGGAGGTTGAGAACGAAGGCACCCGCACCCGACGGGCAGGACGTCCGGCTCGACTAGGCCGATTCAACCTCAGGACCACAAGTGGCTAGCCGAGGGCACCGCCGAAGAGGACACCCGTAGTCAGCGGGACCGAAGAGAGCAAAGACGCCGACGCCGACGGAACCGCACAGAGCGCCACGCTACGAGGAGACGCTGCAGAATGCAGAGAAACGAATGGACACGGGCACATCGAAGCCCGCACACCGAAGCCACCGAGGGCGCCGACCCCACCAGCTCCCTCCGAGACTCACGTCGAAGGCATCCGAACGAAGCGAGCGCGCGCGGCAGCCCCCCGGGCCCATGGGCGACGTCGCGCCGATGGCCAAGCCCTGCAAGTCCTCGCGCTCGGCGCCCCGCTGCCCAATCGACGCGCGCAGCGGGGTGCTCCGCCCCGGGCGCCCACCGGAGCCGACGCGGCGGGCCCCACCACCGGCCGCTGCGCGAAACCACCTCCGCGCACCCCGGAGGACCGCCCCATAAGCTTCGGCGTTATCATGTTGAGTTACCATTGTCGATTGGTTGATGATGCCTTGAAGACGGAGGGGCTGCCTCTCCTATTGGCCTCTCGCCGCGTTTCGAATGATGATGGGTCGTCGCGCCATGGTCGTCCTCTGCGCCGTGGCCGAGGCCGCGCGCGTCGTGACGCCCGACGGTCCCGTCGTCGGCTTCGCCAAGGGTGGTTTTGACGCCTTCCTCGGGCTGCCCTTCGCCGCGCCGCCGGTCGGCGACCTGCGCTTCCGCGCCCCGCAGCGCCCGGCGAACTGGACGGCGGACCGGCCCGCGGTGACCATGGGCGCCAGCTGCCTCCAGCCCGGGTCCCGCGCCGTCGGCGGCAGCAAGGGCTGGCCGTCCATCGATGTTGATGATAGTTCCGAGGACTGTCTTTTTGTTAACGTCTGGGCTCCGACGGACCGCTCCACGCCGCTCCCCGTGCTCGTCTACCTCCACAGCGGCGAGTTCCGCTACGGCTCGGCGAACGACGTCGAGAGCCGCTGGCCGTCCTTCGGCGCCGGCGGCGATAGCGAACCCGTGATTCTCGTCGCGGCGAACTCGCGGATCGGGTTTCTCGGCTACGCCGCGCACGAGACCCTGGACGCGAACGCGGGCCTCCTCGACCAGACGTTCGCCCTCGAGTGGGTCCAGCGGACCATCGGCGCCTTCGGCGGCGACCCGACGCGCGTGACCATCTTCGGCGAGAGCTCCGGCGGCACGTGCGTCGGCTACCACGTTACAGCGGAACGGTCCAAGGGCCTGTTCGCGCGCGCCATCCTCGAGTCGCCGGGCCTCACGCAGACGTCCTCCTACGCCGACGCCGCCGCGAACCTCGAGTTCGCCGCCGCCGCCGCCGCCGCCGCGGGCGCGAAGGCCTGCGCCTGGTCGAAAAATTGGACGACGTACCCCGGCTACGCGGCTCACAGGGCAGCAAAAGAGAGCGACATTCCCAACTTCAAAGGCTCCGATCTCGGCCGTTTTCCACTCGTTTCGGCTGATCTTTGGACGAGCGATCGTCTCTCGGAACGGTCTCGAAGCGTGAATGCTTTCTCTGGAACGCGCGCGCGCGGAACACTCACTTTGAAGCGACGTTGAATCACTCTTTTGCTGCCCAGGTGGCTCAAGCGCGCGAGAAGAACGCGACGTTAAAGTGGACGGCGCTGCCGAGCTCGCTCTCCGCCGCCGAGGCCGGGGCCGCCGCCCGCGAGGCCTGCGAGCAGGACGACCGGTGCTTCGCGACGTTCGTGCGGAGCGACGCGGGCAGCGGCGAGTGGGTCGCGGAGCTCTTCGGCGGCGCGCTCGCGTCGTCCGTCGCGCTCCGGCGCTACGGCGGAACGACGAGCGACTTCTTCGCCGACGTGCGCCGGCCCGACGGCGCGTCCTTCGCCGCGTGCCTGCGGAGCGCGGACGCGGCGGATCTGGTGCGCGCCGCGGACGGCGCGCCCTTTGGGGACACGTTCAAGGACGACGCCGTCGCGCCGTTCGTCGACGGGACGCTGCTCGCGAAGCCGCTGAGCGAGCTCGTGCGGTCCGCGCCGCTCAACGTCGACTCGCTCCTCGGCGGGTCGAACAAGGACGAGGGCACGGAGTTCATGGACGTCGCGGCGAAGATGGCCTGCGACGGCGGCGCGGTCGATCTCGCGAAATGGGCGGCGGAGATGTACGGCGGCGATTTGGGCCGGGCCGTGCCCTGGCTCTACACGGAGGCGGCGCTCGACCTGCCGGCGCCGAAGTGCCGCGACGCGGACGATCCCACGGGCAACGGCACGTCCTGGGCGTGGCGGTCCGCGATGCGCTGCGCGGGCGACGGCGCGATCCTCTGCCGCGTCCGCGACCTGCTGCGCCGCGGCGGCGAGCGCGCCTACTGGTACGAGTTCCGCGTCGTGCCGTCGTACAGCGTCAACGACGGGTCGATATGCAATTCCTGGGCTCGTTCCACGGCGCGGAGGTGCCCTTCGTCTTCGGAGACGCGTTCGAGCTCCGGTCCGACGCGGAAAAAAAGGTCGCCGCGGCCATGGGCTGCTACTGGACGTCCTTCGCCGCGTTTGGCGACCCCAACGGCGCCCCCTGCGCGAAGGACCTCCCCGCCTGGCCGACCGCGGCGACGAACAACCTCCTGGCCTTCGGCGGCAACGCGACGACGAACGCGACGCGCATCTTCGTCCGCGAGGACCCCAAGGCCGACGCCTGCGCGACCTTCGCGAAGTACCCCTGAGCGCTTAGGACCCCGCGGCGAGGCCGGCCTTCTCCTGGGCCCGCTCCGCGCGCCGGTACTCGATGAGCCGCTCGACGGCGAGGTCCGCGGAGTGGGCCCGCTCCTGGGCCTCCGCGATCTTCGCGTCGAGGAGCGCCCGCTCGTCCTCCTTGCGCACCGTGGCCTCGGCGAGGTCCGCGCGCGCCGTCTCCTCGACGAGGACGGCCGCCTCGAGCGCCGTCGCGGCCGCCGCGGCCGCGTCCGCCGCCGCGTCGACGTAGGCCGGCCGCTCGCCGCGGTCCCAGGGCCCCGCGTCCTTCGCGTTGCCCCGGAGCCGCGCCACGAGGTCCGCGGGGAACGCGTCCGGGTCGTCGACGACGTCCGCGAGCCGCGGGAACGCGGCGGCCGCGGCGACGATGCCGCGCGTCGTCCGCTCGCGCTCGTCGGCGTCGGCCCGCGCGTCGGCGGCCGCGCGCGCGTCGTAGGCCGCGAAGAGCGCGTCGGCCGCGGCCGCGCGCGCGCCCGCGGCCGCGGCCGCCGCGGCCGCCGCGTCCGACTCCGCGGCGGCCGCGGCCGCGTCCGACGCCGCGGCGGCCGCGCGCGCGGCCGCGAGCG
>NW_008705574.1:1071713-1072702 GCF_000186865.1 Aureococcus anophagefferens
CCGCCGCCGCGGACCGGAGGGCCGTGACGGCGTTGTCGCTCCGCGCCGCGCGCGCCGCGACGAGCGCGTCGAGCTCCTTCTTCGCCGCGCGCGCGCGGTCCCGGTGCTCCGACACCGCCGCGTCCGCGTCGTCGTCCTCGTCTTTCTCGCCGACGGTGAATTCCACGGCGTCGTCGGGCGGCGGCGGCGCGGCGTCCCAGGGGCCGCGCGACGGCTCGAGGAACGCCGCGAGCGCGCGCGACGCGTGGGCGAGGCGCACGACGGCGCCGAGGTAGACCTCGAGGCGCTTCGTCCGCTGCCGGATCGTCGTCTCCGTCGCCTCGGAGCCGCCGCCGGCGAAGAGCTCGTCCGCCGCGCGGCGCGGCGCGCCCTCGGGCAGGTCGACGCCCTTCTTCTCATGGGGCGCCAGGGACCCGTGGAGGGAAACGAAATGCTCGTAGCGCCGGCTCACATGCGCGCAGCCGCCGACGGCGACGTCGTAGACGACGTCGATCTCGCGCGACGTCGGCGACCGGGCGACGCCGTAGGACAGGGCGACGTCGGCGCCGGGCAGCGGCGCGCGGTAGGGCTCGACGCCCGACGCGCCGAGCAGGGCCGACACCTGGGTCGCGAATCCGCCCGAGAAGAAGGACATCGCGCGCTCGGGGGCTGCCCCAAAGATGATGCCTCTCGAAGGCAGTCTACGTTTGACTTTAACGGCCTGCGAAGTCGACGAGAGGCTGCGATCGGCCGTAACAGTGCGCTCGGGCTGCCGGCCGCGTCCGAGTCCGCGGACGCGCGCGTCGACAACGGGATGGAGATGGACGCCGGCGACCTCGGCGCGGCCCCGTTCCTGCCGTGCTCGGCCGTCGTGCTCTCGGAGCTCGGCGCCGAGGAGCGGCGGCGCTACCTCGAGCTCCTCGCGAAGCGCGAGACGTCCGTCGCCCGGGACGGCGGCGGCAAATGGGTGGCCAACGTGCGCATCCTCGCCCCGGGCCTCGCCGGCCCGG
>NW_008705574.1:1074694-1076333 GCF_000186865.1 Aureococcus anophagefferens
CTCGACGCGCTCGAATTCGAGGCGCGCGGCTTCGAGGAGGCGGTCGGCCTCGACGCGCGCGGCTTCGACGCGCTCGGCCTTGACGCGCTCGGCTTCGAGGCGCGCGGCTTCCAGGCGCTCGGCCTCGAGGCGCGCGGCTTCCAGGCGCTCGGCTTCGACGCGCTCGGCTTCGAGGCGCGCGGCTTCGACGCGCTCGGCTTCGAGGCGCTGGGCTTCGAGGCGCGCGAGCTCGACGCGCACGGCCTCGACGCGCGCGGCCTCGAGGCGAGCGGCCTCGACGCGCTCAGCTTCGAGGCGCGCGGCTTCGAGGCGAGCAGCTTCGAGGCGAGCGGCTTTGAGGCGTTTCCGCGCTCCGAGGCGTGCGGCCTTGACGCGCTCGGCCTCGACGCGCTCGGCCTCGACGCGTGCGGCCTCGAGGCGGGCGGCCTCGACGCGCTCAGCTTCGAGGCGCGCGGCTTCGAGGCGCGCGGCTTCGAGACGCTCGGCCTCGACGCGCTCGGCCTCGACGCGCTCGGCCTCGACGCGCTCGGCTTCGAGGCGCGCGGCTTCGAGGCGCTCGGCTTCGAGACGCTCGGCTTCGAGGCGCGCGGCTTCGAGACGCTCGGCCTCGAGGCGCAAAGCCTCGAGGCGCGCGGCCTCGACGCGCTCAGCTTCGAGGCGCGCGGCTTCCAGTCGCTCGGCTTCGAGGCGCGCGGCTTCGAGGCGCGTGGCCTCGGCGCGCTCGGCCTCGACGCGCGCGGCTTCGACGCGCTCGGCTTCGAGGCGCAAAGCCTCGACGCGCTCGGCCTCGACGCGCTTGGCTTCAAGGCGCGCGGCTTCGACGCGCTCGGCCTCGACGCGCGCGGCTTCGAGGCGCGCGGCTTCGAGGCGATTGGCCTCCTCGAGCCGCGCCGCCTCTGCCTCTTCCTTCTTGCGAGCCGCGTTCGCCTCGGCCTCAGCCCGCCGCGCCGCCAAGTCCTTGGCTCGTCGCGCGATCTCCGCGGCCTCCTGGGCCTGCTTCGCCGCGAGCGCCGCGGCCTGCTCCTGTTCGGCCTTGATGCGCGCGATCTCCTCCGCCGCCTCGCGCGCCTCCGCTTCGGCTTTCGCCGCCGACAGCTCCTCGGCTCGTCGCGTTTCCGCGGTAGCCCGCGCTTCCTCAGCGACGCGCAGCCGCTCGAGGCTCGCGACGGACGCCGCGGTCCAGGCGGCTTCGCGCTCCGCCTGCTCGGCCCACTTGCTATCCAGGACGCGCTGGCCCTCTGCTTGGAGCGCGCGCCTCCTTTCCGCGACCGGGAGGCTCGCCTCCTGCTCGGTCTTGAGCTGCGGCGCTTCCGCCTCGGCGACGCGCGGCAGCTCGAGGCTGGTTTCCGGAGCCGCGACCCGGGCGGCTTCGCGCTCGGCCTGCGTGCTTTCGACGACGCGCTGACCCTCCGCCTTGAGCGATCGCGTGTCGATCCCGGCCGGGAGAGGCGCCTCCTGCTCCGTCGTGACGGCTCCCGCCTCGGCGACGCGCAGCCAGTCGGGGCCGGACGCGGCGCCCGCGGACTTGAAGTCGCGGTCCTTGCCCTTGAACGCGCCCGCCGTGGACGCGAAGTGGTCCATGTTGCCGGAGGCAGCCTTTGCCGGGGCGGCCGCGGCGGAGGCCGCGGAAGACGCCGCC
>NW_008705574.1:1099839-1100438 GCF_000186865.1 Aureococcus anophagefferens
CGGTTGCCGAGGCAGGACAGGGGCGACCGCGGGGCTGCCCCGAGGGAGGCGGCCATGGCTTCGTGCGTTGCGGGCGCGCGGGCGGCGGCGGGACGGGGGCCGAGGGCGGCGGGCTCTTTCCGAGTTTGGCGGGCGCGGTGGCGGGCGCTGCCAACTCTTCGGGGTTCTGGCCGTTCTGCGTAGAGCTTCACCGAGGACTGCCCACTTTGGCTGATGCTCTCAGACGTCGAACTTCACATATAATGCAACGGACACGTGCAATGTTTCGGACAGGTCGTTGCTGCCTTCAGGCAACCGGGGCGAGCGGGTAAGCGAGCGGCTAGCTTAGATCCGAGAGCTGGGCCCAGGCGTGGGCGACGACGCGCCGCAGGGCCGTGCCGAGGAGCCCCGTCCCCGGCGGGTCGCTCACGTCGTAGCGGAGCACGAGGACGCGGCGACGCGCGCGGCTCCCGTTGGCGCCGCCGCGGTGGAGGAGCCGCGCGTCGAACACCAGCGCGTCGCCCGTTTCCACGGGCCCGCACGCGAGCGCCCGCGTCGTCGGGAACGCGGCCCAGGACGCGTGGGACCGAGGCAGCACCTCCGTCGGGCCCATGTCGCAT
>NW_008705574.1:1100488-1102491 GCF_000186865.1 Aureococcus anophagefferens
TTCTTCCTCGTCATGAGCATGGACTCGTTGTCCTAGGGCTGCTAGGCCCTCGCATACCGGATGCTGGGACGGGCTTGCTTTTTGGCCACCGGCGCGCCGGCGGCCTACGTATTGCTGCACACGCCAACAACAGCCCCGTCGCCAGACCCGCGCTTCGAGGCGAACCGCTGCGGGACGCGCGACGAGGGCCTCGCGCGCCTGCGGGCCGACGGCTTCGCCACGGTGCCCGGCGTCGACTGCGCGCGGCTCGCATCGACCCTCGACAGCCGTCGGCGACGGCAGAAGGCCGTGGAGGTCTCCAGGGGCCGGCTCCACTACGACCTCGTGCACTCGCGGCACCGAGACGACGCGGACCTGCGGCGGAGCATCGAAGCGCTCGCGGGCCCGCTCCGCGACATGGCCGAGGCCTACTGCGAGACGCGCCGCGTGAAGCTGACGCAGGTCCAGTTCCTCGACTCAATGCCCGGGTCCGCGGCGCAGATCTGGCACAGCGACAACGCCGCGCGCGGCCTGACGTTCATGCTGCCGCTCGAGGCGATCCGATGCGACATGGGCCCGACGGAGGTGCTGCCCCGGTCCCACGCGTCCTGGGCCGCGTTCCCGACGACGCGGGCGCTCAGCTGCGGGCCCGTGGAAACGGGCGACGCGCTGGTTTTCGACGCGCGGCTCCTCCACCGCGGCGGCGCGAACGAGAGCCGCGCGTGTCGCCGCGTCCTCGTGCTCCGCTACGACGTGAGCGACCCGCCGGGGACGGGGCTCCTCGGCACGGCCCTGCGGCGCGTCGTCGCCCACGCCTGGGCCCAGCTCTCGGATCTAAGCTAGCCGCTCGCTTACCCGCTCGCCCCGGTTGCCTGAAGGCAGCAACGACCTGTCCGAAACATTGCACGTGTCCGTTGCATTATATGTGAAGTTCGACGTCTGAGAGCATCAGCCAAAGTGGGCAGTCCTCGGTGAAGCTCTACGCAGAACGGCCAGAACCCCGAAGAGTTGGCAGCGCCCGCCACCGCGCCCGCCAAACTCGGAAAGAGCCCGCCGCCCTCGGCCCCCGTCCCGCCGCCGCCCGCGCGCCCGCAACGCACGAAGCCATGGCCGCCTCCCTCGGGGCAGCCCCGCGGTCGCCCCTGTCCTGCCTCGGCAACCGCACCCGGCGGCGGGGCGCCAGCCCGCCGCCGGCGCCGGCACGGAAGCGTTTCTGCGCCCCGCGCGTCGCCCTGCTCCCGGCGCCCGAGGTCCAGCGCCTGCGGCGCCTCCTCGCGGCCGCGGTGTCGGAGGTGTCGGAGCCCGCGCCCCACGCCGCCGACGAGCGCGCGTGCGCCTCGGACGACGACGAGGAGCTCGACGGCGCGCGCACGCCCATCGACAAACGCCCCCTCGCCGACGCCGCGACGGTGACGCCCGACGCCCGGCCGGAGCGGCCCCCGTGCCTCGAGAGCTTCGGCGTCCTCGCGCTCGACGACGACCTCCGGAGGCCGCCGCCCTGAGCGGCGCCCCGGCCGCACTCTCGAGCGCGAGGGCCCGCCCTGCAGCGCGAAATCCTCCCTTGCACACGCCCGCCGCACCCATCTTCTGGGGCCCCGCCGCGACGTCCGCTACTTCGTCCGACTCCGTTCCCGTCCCCGACCTTTTTTTCGCGTGATGTATAGTCTCGTGTTTCTAGCCGCCGGCGGCGCCCCCTGGCTAGTGGCCGAAGCGCTCGATGGTCGAGGAGAAGGCGCCCTGGATCGTGTCCGCCAGGGAGCCCGCGCCGCGGCCGTCGCCGCCGGCGTCGTCGTCGAAGAACGAGTCGGAGCCGAAGCCGCCGGCGCCGGCGAAGCGCGACGACGCCGACGGGTGGCGCGGCGGCGGCGGCGGCGGCGCGCCGCCGTCGTCGTCGAAGAACGCGTCGGAGCCGAAGCCCTTCTTCGCGCCGAATTTGCCGACGGCCGTCGCCGCGGCCGCGGGCGCGGCCGCGGGCTTCTCGGCCGCGGGCTTCTCGGCCGCGGGCTTGGGCCGCGACCCGCCGA
>NW_008705574.1:1103495-1105029 GCF_000186865.1 Aureococcus anophagefferens
GACGCGCCGCCGCCGAGCTTCCCGAAGCCGAGCATGGCCGCGGGCGGCGGCGCGGGGGCCGGCGCGGGCGGCGGCGGCGGCGCGGGCGGCGGCGCCGCGGCCTCGGGCGCCGGGGCCGGCGGCGGGGCCGGCGGCGCCGCGGGCGTGGGCGCCGCCGCGGGCGTGGGCGCCGGGGCCGGCGGCGGGGCGGGCGCCGCCGCGGGCTTGGGCGCCGGCTTGGGCGCGGGCGCGGGCTTGGGCGCGGGCTTGGGCGGCGCGGCCACGACGAGCTTCGGCGCGGCCCTGGGCCCCTGGAGCCCCGCGGCGGAGAGGCCCGAGGCGGAGAGGCCCGAGGCGCTCAGCGCCGCGCCGGAGCCGACGGCCGACGCCTTGCGGAGGCGGAGCGGCACGACGGGCTTGGGCGACGGGACCGCGCGGAAGTTCACGGCCTCGGGCGCGGGCGACGGCGGCGACGCCGTCTGCTCCAGCGTCGAGATCTGGGGCGCCGACGCCGTGCGCGTCGGCACCGTGGGCTCGAAGTCGTCGAAGAAGGACGGCTCGGCCGCCGGCGCCGGCGCGGCGGTCGTTTCCTTCCTCCGGCCGCCGGCGAGCGCGGCCTGGACCTCCTTCGCGAGTTTCGCGCGGTAGGCCTTGGCCGTCGACGACGAGTACTTGGTGTCCTGGCGGATGTGGAGGTCGCGGACGCCGTTGGCGCGGAAGAACGCGCGCGCGTTCTTGTTGCCGCCGCAGCGCATCGTTTCGAGCTGTTCCTCCGTCCACTCGTCCATGTCGCAGGACCGCACGAAGGTGATGTGCGTGCCCAGGCGCCGCTGGCCGCCGGAGCAGTCGAGGCAGATGAAGACGCCGAAGGTCGAACTCGCCCAGATGGGCTTGCGCTGCGTGCAGTCGAAGCAGACGCGGTTGTCGGGGAGCGCCATGAGCCTAAACGGGCGCCGCGCGGTTCGAAGGCGGGCGGGCGCGGGGGGGGGGGTCGCACCGCTTGAAGACGGCGACGCGCTCCGCCTTGGGCACGTTCACCATGGTCTTTGACGCGAGTCTATGCGGCCGAGAGGCGGCCGCGACGTGTGCGGCCAGGCAAAGGTTCATCCACTTCATCAAAAGTGAAGATACATTAACTTCTTCAAACAACATTGATTCTTGAATTAATCGATCAATACTAACCCTGATTTCGGCAGCATTTCGCACGTCGATGTCGATGGACGGACAACTTTCGACACGGCATTCGGCATGTTCCAGCCCACAGGGGGAGAAAACGAGCCTACATCGCCGTAGGAACTCGGGGGCGGAGATTCCAAAACCCCAGTCTGATCCTCGCGGGGACGCGCAGAAGCTGAGATCATTAGGGCCCGCGCAGCGCGCAGGACGTGGAGCCCGCCGCGCTCGAGAACCACAATGCGCTATGGCAACTCCTTCGAGATGGAGCCGCGTCGTGAGGGTCCGCCGCAGCTGCCAGGAGGAGTTGCTATAGGGTTGCCCATGTGCTGCGGACGCGCGACGCGGAGGCAGCCCGCAGTGTGAGATCTAGTGTCCGCAG
>NW_008705574.1:1105889-1107847 GCF_000186865.1 Aureococcus anophagefferens
CACGCAGACGCTCGTCAAGTACATCACGTTATTGATCGTGACGATCCACTGGTCCGCGTGCTGCTTGCGTCTCGCGACGTCGATCCACCTCGACAAGTGCGGCGAGCACCACGACAAGTGCCCGGCCACGGTGCTCACGGCTTCCAAGTTCTGGGCCGACGGCGTCTGGCCCCAGTACCTCGCGGCCGTGCTCTGGGCCTTCCAGTGCCTCCAGGGCGAGTCCGCCGCGGAGACGCACGTCGAGCTGCTTTTGAACGTCGTCGTCATGCTGCTGGGGTGCCTGGAGCTGGCCTTCATGCTCGGGGAGCTGACGAACACGCTGACGAACCTCGACCCCGTCGGGAACGAGTTCAAGCTCACCTTCGACAGCCTCAACGACTACATGACGAAGAAGAATTTTCCGATAGCGCTCCGGCTCCGACTGCGCGAGTACATCATGCTCGCGGAGCCCGTCTACCGCGACAACTACTACCGCGCGCTGTTGGAGAAGCTGTCGCCGCGCTTAGAAGCCATCGTCGCGCACCAAAATTTAGGCAACGTCGTCAACCGCATCCCCTTCTTCGCCTACACGGTGCAGCGCGCCTACGGCGTCAACACGGGCTCGCTCGTGGCCCTGAAGCCGTCGCGCGACGTCACGGACGCGGACGCGGGCGCCGCGGGCGACGTGCGCCTGGCGCACGTCGTCAACGTGCCGACGTACCTGAAGTACGACGTCGAGTACGTCGACGACGCGTCCGTCGAGACGGGCGTGTCGCACGCGCGCGTCGTCGTCGACCGCAACGACGTCCTTCTGCGGACGAAGATCCAGCAGACCTTGTATCAACGGGACCACTTCGTGATAGCCGTGGCCCGTTTGTTGGAGCCGCAGCTCGTCATGCACAGCGACATCATCGTCTACCGCAACCTGTCGCTCAACGACGTCATGTACATCGTCGAGACGGGCTACATCGTCCTCTTCGGCGCGGACCCGTCGCGGAGCGAGCGCGTGCTCGTGCGCAAGTCCAACGACTCCTTCGGCGACGACATCGCCATGAACGTCGGCGGCAAGGAGCCCGTGCTCCGCCAGTTCACGGCCAAGGCGAAGCGGAAGACGCGGCTCTTCACGTTGGGCAGCGGCCGCTTCAACGCGCTGTTGGAGGGGCCCACGTTTTCCATCTTTCGGACCTACATCTCGCTCTACGGCCGGTGGATGCGCATCCGCATGGTCCTGTTCCGGGGCCTCAAGTCCGGCCAGGTGCGGCGCAGGGCAGCAAAAGAGAGCGAAATTCCCAACTTCAAAGGCTCATATCTCGGTCGTTTTCCACTCGTTTCGGCTGATTTTTGGACGGGCGATCATCTCTCGGAAGAGTCTTGAAGCGTGGATGTTGTGTTTGCAACGCGCGCGCGCAGAACACCCACGTTGAATCGACGTTGAACCACCCTTTTCCAGGTGCGGCGCCAGCTCACGGCGCTCCGGAGCCGCGGCGCGCTCGCGATGCTCGGGGCCTCGAGCACGACGTCGAGCACGTCGAGCACGCCGCCGCCGCCGCCGCCGCCCGCGGCGCGTATAGAGGCGGCGCCGCTCGTCGCCGCGCTCCTGCGCCTCGCGCCGGCGGGCGACGGCGAGCTGCTGGCGGCCTTCGGCGCCGGGGACGCCGCGCACGTCCTCGACGCGCTCGCGGGCCGCGTCGGCGCGCCCGTCGCCGCGGCCGCGGCCGACCCGGGAGCGCGCGCGACGCAGCTCCGGACGCTGTGCGAGGCCGTCTGCCGGGGCCTCGTGGACCTCGCGTTCCGCGGCGCGGCGCCGCCGGGCGTCGCGCCGTTGGTGTTGGACCTCGCGGCGCGGCTCCGGGGGCGGACGCCGGTGCCCGCCGCCGGCGACGACGGCTACGACCGCGACGACGACGACGACGACCTCCGCTACCGGCCCGCGGGCGACAGGGCAGGAAAAGAGTGCGAAATTCCCAACTTCAAAGGCT
>NW_008705575.1:0-2549 GCF_000186865.1 Aureococcus anophagefferens
CCGCGCACGCCTTCTTCGACGTGCCCGTGGGCGCCCTGCCGAAGCGGCTCCGCGCGCTGAGCCTCGCGGACAACGCGCTCGACGGCCGCGTCGAGGACCTCCGGCCCCTGACGCGGAAGCTCAAGCTCCTCGTGGCCCTGGACCTCCGGGGCAACGACGCCGACGAGCCCGTCGTCGTGCGCGCCTTCCTCGAGAACAACCTCCCGAACGTGCACCTCGAGCTCGACGACGCGCCCGAGCCGCCGAAGGCGCCGCCGAGCCGCGCGGGCGCGCGCCTCGCGGTCCGGACGGCCGTCGACGACGAGCTCTACGCCATGCTCAAGAACCGCGCCCGCAAGCGCGCCGAAGCCAAGTAGGGGGAGGCCGTGAGGCCGTAAGCTCGCGCTCGCAGAGCCTTCGCGGGATGGTGTGGATTCAAGGCCTCGGCAACATCCGGCAAACCTTGTCTCGATTGCCTCGAGGCTGAGCTCGCTTGGCCTGAAAAACCAGCCGCGCCGTCGCCCGGGGCACCGCCCGCGGCGCGCCGTACGTGGTCCTCGTCGCCTCGCCGCCCTCCCCGTCCGCGCCTCCTCGCCGCCCGGGCTTCGTTGTCATGGACACGTCGTTCCGCCTGGCCGCGGCGCAGTACAAGCAGGTGCTGCCCGCGCTGAGCCACGGCGCCCGCGTGGTGCGCCTCTACCGGCGCGCGCTCAAGACGCAGTACTCCTGGGCCGTGGACCGCCAGGTCTTCATCGGCGAGGCCGAGAAGCTGCGGGCGGCCTTCGACAAGCACGCGGCGCTCGAGCCGAGCTCCGCCAAAGCCATGGCGCTCCTCAAGGCGGGCGAGGCGAAGCTCGTCGACTACACGCACCCGGACAAGTACATCTGCGCCTACATGCCCGGCGGGTCCCTCTACATGCGCAACCCGCCGCTGCCCCTCCACGTCTGCCACGACGGCCACGTGCCGGAGGGCGCGACGGAGGGGGTCCGCAACCCCGACATGACGCTCGTCGTCGAGGGCGAGAAGGGCACGACGGGCGCCGTGCTCATCGACCAGCACTCCAAGTCCATGTCCTAGGCCGCGGGCGGGACGGGACGGGCGGCCGGGACGGGCGCGCGCGCGCCCCTTTTAACCGGAGCGGCGCGTCGACCTCGCCCTGTCGGGTGACTCGCGTCCCACGCGGCTATTGGTCTTTTCTTTATACGGCGCTAGACGTCCATGCGGCAGAGGCTCATCTCGCGGAGCGCCTCCTCGGACTCCTCGCGGTCGATGGACTCGGACCGCCGCCGCGCGCCGCGCCGGCTCGCGCGGACGCGGCGGAGCGCCGCGGCCGCCGCGCGCGACAGGAGCTGGCCGACGACGGCGGCGAGCGCGGCGGCGGCCGCGCGCGCGACGACGTGGACGACGCGGCCCGCGCCGAAGACCGCGAGGTCCGCGCGCGCGAAGACGAGCGTCCCCCGGCAGATCGCGGCCGTGAGGTCGCCGTTGGGGTCGTGGCGGTCGCCGACCATGCACGACGCGGGGACGACGCCCGGCAACAGCCACCAGAGCGCGAGGCCGCTCGCCGCGCGCGCGCGCCGCCAGAGGAAGAGAGAGGCGGCGAAGAGGGGAAACCGCGCGATCCTAAAGAGTAGGTCGCAGGCCGCGACCTCGGGCAACCCGTCCGCGTCGCGCCTGCGCGCGGGGGGACGGTCGCGGCGCGCGCGGACGAACGTGTGCCTTGGGACGACGCGTCGCGGGACGCCGGCGCCGTGCGAGAGGTGGAACTCCTTTTGGGTCATCAGCGGATCGCTGTCGCTCCGGCGGTGCTGGCCGAAGGCGGCGGGCGCATCGTAACTATCGTGTGAGCTCGCGCGCTCGAGCACCTGGCCCGAGGAGGCCCGTCGCATGACCGGCGGGTCGATGGAGTGGGGCCGATCGCCGATTAAAATTTTACCTCACGGCACTGGTCCTGCTCAAAACGATGGCCATGAGTGAGGGTGAGATCGACGCGTACATTTGTGAGGAGGTGAGCACCAATGTCCGTGGGCGTCAAAAAAATGAGAACAAACGCGTGGTCACCGGGAGGAGTGGCAGGGGCAAGGCCGTCGGCCGCCGCGACCTGGTCAAGGCCGCCGGCGTCGTCGCCCTGTTTTTTTACGGCTTTCATCTGGTGCGCATGCATCGCACGGCCCACACCCACAACCACCACTTCCCCCGGCCGGCGGCGTCGTCCGGCGCCGTCGGCTTCGACGACCTCGTGCGCGGCCAGGACGACCACGTGAACACGCCGCGCGCCGCGGGACGCCGCGACGCCGCGGGCTCTCCTTCGCGCGGCCAGGACGCGCCGCGCGCCGCGATCGACGACGACGACGACGACGACGACGACGATGCGCCGGACCGCGACGCCGCGCCGGACCCCGATCCCGCGCCGGCGCGCTCCGTCGCGGCCCTCGCCGTGCGGCGCCTCAGCGCGCTCACGGCGGGCGGCGGCGCGGCGAACGGCGCCTTCGACGCGCTCCGCGCGTCGGCGACGCGCGCCGACGTCTACGTGGCGGTGCTCACGGACATCTACCTCACGGGTCCGCGG